>NW_027182813.1:537500-615000 GCF_041146395.1 Eulemur rufifrons
ACCCTGAACCCTATCCCTAACCCTAGCAGTAAACTTTAACCCTAAACCTAAGCCAACCCGTAACCCTAATCCTATCCTTTTACCCTAAAACTAACCCCTAAACCTAACACCTATACCTCACCCTAACTCTAACCCCAATCCTAATTCTAACCATACCCCTTCATAAAACACTAACTCCTAACCGCTAACCCTAACACTAACCAAAAACCCTAATCACTAATCCCTAACCCTAACGTTTAACCTTTACCCTGACAGTTAACCCTCACCTTAAATCTTAACACTGACCCTAACGTTAACCTTTAACTCTAAGCCTAACTCTTAACCCTACAGGAAGGAAGACCCTTAACGCTAATGGGATCCCTTATCCCTAACCCTAACACTACAGCTAAAAATAACCCTAACCTTGGATCCTTAAACCTAACCCCTAACACTTACTTTAACCCAAACCCTAACCCTAATCCTAAGCATTAAACCTAACGTTATCTCTTAACCCTAACGCTAGCCCTTACCCTAACGCCTAGATCTAACCCTAAATCTAACCTACCGCCTAATCCTATCCTTAAGCCCTAAAGCTAACACTAACCCTGAACCCTAAACCTACCCGTAACCCTTAACACTAACCCTATCCGTGAACCTTAACGCTGACCCTAACCATTACCCGGACCCAAGCATTTAAACCTGAACCTAACCCTAATCCTTAATGCTAACCCTAACACTGAACCCTAACCCTAAGCCCAACACTTAACCCTAATCCTATCCCTTATCCCTAACCCTAACCCTAATGCTACCCCCTAAACGTAACCCTAACCGTGACCAGTAAACGTAACCCTAACCTCTAACGCAAACCATAGCACATAACTCTAACCCTAAAACTAACCCTAACCCTAACCCTAACGCTAAACCATAGCTCTTAACCTTAACCCTAAGCGTTAACTCTCACGCTAACCTTTAATCCTAACCCTAATCCTAATATTCAACCCTAAACCTAACACTTAACCCTAACCCTGTACCAAACCCTAACCCCACATCTTAACCCTAACCGTAAACCTCAACCCTAAACCAAAGTCTAACCGTTAAACCTAAGAGTAACCTTTAACCCTTACCCTAATCCCTAAGGCTAAGCCCTCACCCTAACACTAAACTTCATCCTTAACCCTAACCAGAATCCTAACCCTAAATCTAATTCTCAGACTTCTTGCTTTCTTAGAGTTTAGAAAGCCTGCAATCCTCCCATGCCATGCGTGAAAGGAGGCTGTACCACTGTGTCCTGCATGAAACCCACGGGCCCATACCCAGAGTATGATACAGTGGGTTCCCGGGTACAATCCCAGCCCCCTAAACTCCCCCCGCCCACCTAATGCAGACAGGGCCCGTGCGCTAAGCATAAACAATACCTTTAACAGATAACCCTAACCCTGAACATAACACCCAACCCTGTTTCTATTTCTTCCCTTAACACGTAAACCTCACCGTGCGCCTAACTTTAACCTCTTATCCTAACGTTAATGCATAACCCATTTCCTGAGAACAACACCTATCCCATAATTCTAACCCTATCTCCTAGTCATCACTGTGACACCTAATCCCTAACCCTAATTCTAAACCGCTAACCCTAACCGTAACCCTACCTACAACCCTAACACTGACAGTAACCCTTACTTCTAAACCCAACGCTATGCCTAACAAAAAACCTAACCCTTGACCCTAACCCTTCACCCTAACCCCTAAGCCTTACCCTAACCCTTAACCCTAATCCTAATCCTAACCATTAAACCTAACCCTAGCTCTTAAAGCTAACCCTAAACCTTACCCTCACGACTAGACCTAACCCTGACACTAACCTAACACCTAACCCTAACCAGAACCCCTAAAGCTAACCCTGAACCCTATCCCTAACCCTAGCAGTAAACTTTAACCCTAAACCTAAGCCCAACCCGTAACCCTAATCCTATCCTTTTACCCAAAAACTAACCCCTAAACCTAACCCCTATACCTCACCCTAACTCTAACCCCAATCCTAATTCTAACCATACCCCTTCATAAAACACTAACTCCTAACCGCTAACCCTAACACTAACCAAAAACCCTAATCACGAATCCCTAACCCTAACGCTTAACCTTTACCTTAACCGTTAACCCTCACCCTAAATCTTAACACTGACCCTAACCTTAACCTTTAACTCTAAGCCTAACCCTTAACCCTACAGTAAGGAAGACCCTTAATGCTAATGGGATCCCTTATCCCTAACCCTAACACTACAGCTAAAAATAACCCTAACCTTGGATCCTTAAACATAACCCCTAACACTTACTTTATCCCCAAACCCTAAACCTAGTCCTAAGCATTAAACCAAACCCTATCTCTTAACCCTAACGCTAGCCTTTACCCTAACGCCTAGATCTAACCCTAAATCCAACCTACCGCCTAATCCTAACCTTAACCACTAATGCTAACACTAACCCTGAACCCTAAACCTACCCGTAACCCTTAACACTAACCCTATCCGTGAACCTTAACCCTGACCCTAAGCATTACCCGCACCAAAGCATTTAACCCTGACCCTAAACCTAATCCTTAATGATAAACCTAACACTAAACCCTAACCCTAAGCCCAACACTTAACCCTAATCCTATCCCTTAACCCTAACCCTAACCGTAATGCTACCCCCTAAACGTAACCCTAACCGTGACCAGTAAACCTAACTCTAACCTCTAACACAAACCATAGCACATAACTCTAACCCTAAAACTAACCATAACCCTAACCCTAAAACCTAACTCTTAACCTTAACCCTAAGCATTAACTCTCACGCTAACCTTTAATCCTAACCCTAATCCTAATCTTCAACCCTAAACCTAACACTTAACCCTAACCCTGTACCAACCCTAACCCCTCATCTTAACCCTAACCGTAAACCTCAACCCTAAACCAAAGTGTAACCGTTAAACCTAAGAGTAACCTTTAATCCTAACCCTATTCCCTAACCCTAAGCTCTCACCCTAACACTAAAATTCATCCTTAACCCTAACCAGAATCCTAACCCTAAATCTAATTCTCAGACTTCTTGCTTTCTTAGAGTTTAGAAATTCTGCAATCCTCCCATGCCATGCGTGAAAGGAGGCTCTACCACTGTGTCCTGCATGAAACCCACGGGCCCATACCCAGAGTATGATAGAGTGGGTTCCCGGGTACAATCCCAGCCCCCTAAACTCTCCCCGCCCGCCTAATGCAGACAGGGCCCGTGCACTAAGCATAAACAATACCTTTAACAGATAACCGTAACCCTGAACATAACACCCAACCCTGTTCCTATTTCTCCCCTTAACACGTAAACCTCACCGTGCACCTAACTTTAACCTCTTATCCTAACGTTAATGCATAACCCATTTCCTGAGAACAACCCCTATCCCATAATTCTAACCCTATCTCCTAGTCATCACTGTGACACCAAATCCCTAACCCTAATTCTAAACCGCTAATCCTAACCGTAACCCTACCTACAACCCTAACACTGACAGTAACCCTTACTTCTAACCCCAACGCTATGCCTAAAAAAAACCCTAACCCTTGACCCTAACCCTTCACCCTAACCCCTAAGCCTTACCCTAACCCTTAACCCTAATCCTAATCCTACCAATTAAACCTAACCCTAGCTCTTAAAGCTAACCCTAAACCTTACCGTCACGACTAGACCTAACCCTGACACTAACCTAACACCTAACCCTAACAAGAACCCCTAAAGCTAACCCTGAAACCTATCCCTAACCCCAGCAGTAAACTTTAACCCTAAACCTAAGCCCAACCCGTAACCCTAATCCTATCTTTTTACCCTAAAACTAACCCCTAAACCTAACCCCTATACCTCACCCTAACTCTAACCCCAATCCTAATTCTAACCATACCCCTTCAGAAAACACTAACTCCTAACCGCTAACCCTAACACTAACCAAAAACCCTAATCACCAATCCCTAACCCTAACGCTTAACCTTTACCCTAACCGTTAACCCTCACCCTAAATCTTAACACTGACCATAACCTTAACCTTTAACTCTAAGCCTAACCCTTAACCCTACAGGAAGGAAGACCCTTAATGCTAATGGGATCCCTTATCCCTAACCCTAACACTACAGCTAAAAATAACCCTAACCCTGGATCTTTAAACCTAACCCCTAACACTTACTTTAACCCCAAACCCTAACCCTAATCCTAAGCCTTCAACCTAACCCTATCTCTTAACCCTAACGCTAGCCCTTACCCTAACGCCTAGATCTAACCCTAAATCTAACCTACTGCCTAATCCTAACCTTAAGCCCTAATGCTAACACTAACCCTGAACCCTAAACCTACCCGTAACCCTTAACACTAACCCTATCCGTGAACCTTAACCCTGACCCTAACCATTACCCGCACCCAAGCATTTAACCCTGATTCTAACCCTAATCCTTAATGATAAACCTAACACTAAACCCTAACCCTAAGCCCAACACTTAACCCTAATCCTATCCCTTACCCCTAACCCTAACCCTAATGCTACCCCCTAAACGTAACACTAACCGTGATCAGTAAACCTAACCCTAACCTCTATCACAAACCCTAGCACATAACTCTAACCGTAAAACTAACCCTAACCCTAACCCTAATCCTAACCTTAAGGCCTAAAGCTAACACTAACCCTGAACCCTAAACCTACCCGTAACCCTTAACACTTACCGTATCCGTGAACCTTAACTCTGACCCTAACCATTAAAAGCACCCAAGCATTTAAACCTGACCCTAACCCTAATCCTTAATGCTAACCCTAACACTAAACCCTAACCCTAAGCCCAACACTTAGCCCTAATCCTATCCCTTAACCCTAACCCTAACCCTAACCCTAATGCTACCCCCTAAACTTAACCCTAACCGTGACCAGTGAACCTAACCCTAACCTCTAACACAAACCATAGCACACAACTCTAAACCTAAATCTAACCCTAACCCTAACCCTAATCCTAAACCCTAACTCTTAACCTTAACCCTAAGTGTTAACTCTCACGCTAACCTTTAATCCTAACCCTAATCCTAATCTTCAACCCTAAACCTAACACTTAACCCTAACCCTGTACCAAACCCTAACCCCTCATCTTAACCCTAACCGTAAACCTCAACCCTAAACCAAAGTGTAACCGTTAAACCTAAGAGTAACCTTTAACCCTAACCCTAATCCCTAACCCTAAGCCCTCACCCTAACACTAAACTTCATCCTTAACCCTAACCAGAATCCTAACCCTAAATCTAATTCTCAGACTTCTTGCTTTCTTAGAGTTTAGAAAGCCTGCAATCCTCCCATGCCATGCGTGAAAGTAGGCTCTACCACTGTGTCCTGCATGAAACTCACGGGCCCATGCCCAGAGTATGATAGAGTGGGTTCCCGGGTACAATCCCAGCCCCCTAAACTCCCCCCGCCCGCCTAATGCAGACAGGGCCCGTGCGCTAAGCATAAACAATACCTTTAACAGATAACCCTAATCCTGAACATAACACCCAACCCTGTTCCTATTTCTCCCCTTAACACGTAAACCTCACCGTGCGCCTAACTTTAACCTCTTATCCTAACGTTAATGCATAATCCATTTCCTGAGAACAACCCCTATCCCATAATTTAACCCTATCTCCTAGTCATCACTGTGACACCTAATCCCTAACCCTAATTCTAAACCGCTAAACCTAACCGTAACCCTACCTACAACCCTAACACTGACAGTAACCCTTACTTCTAACCCCAACGCTATACCTAACAAAAACCCTAACCCTTGACCCTAACCCTTCACCCTAACCCCTAAGCCTTACGCTAACCCTTAACCCTAATCCTAATCCTAACCATTAAACCTAACCCTAGCTCTTAAAGCTAACCCTAAACCTTACCCTCAAGACTAGACCTAACCCTGACACTAACCTAACACCTAACACTAACCAGAACCCCTAAAGCTAACCCTGAACCCTATCCCTAACCCCAGCAGTAAACTTTAACCCTAAACCTAAGCCCAACCCGTAACCCTAATCCTATCCTTTTACCCTAAAACTAACCCCTAAACCTAACCCCTATACCTCACCCTAACTCTAACCCCAATCCTAATTCTAACCATACCCCTTCATAAAATACTAACTCCTAACCGCTAACCCTAACACTAACCAAAAACCCCAATCACTAATCCCTAACCCTAATGCTTAACCTTTACCCTAACCGTTAACCCTCACCCTAAATCTTAACACTGACCCTAACCTTAACCTTTAACTCTAAGCCTAACCCTTAACCCTACAGTAAGGAAGACCCTTAATGCTAATGGGATCCCTTATCCCTAACCCTAACACTACAGCTAAAAATAACCCTAACCTTGGATCCTTAAACCTAACCCCTAACACTTACTTTAACCCCAAACCCTAACCCTAATCCTAAGCATGAAACCTAACCCTATCTCTTAACCCTAACGCTAGCCCTTACCCTAACGCCTAGATCTAACCCTAAATCTAACCTACCGCCTAATCCTAACCTTAAGCCCTAATGCTAACACTAACCCTGAACCCGAAACCTACCCGTAACCCTTAACACTAACCCTATCCGTGAACCTAAACCCTGACCCTAACCATTACCCGCACCCAAGCATTTAACCCTGACCCTACCTCTAATCCTTAATGATAACCCTAACACTAAACCCTAACCCTAAGCCCAACACTTAACCCTAATCCTATCCCTTCACCCTAACCCTAACCCTAACCCTAATGCTAACCCCTAAACGTAACCCTAACCGTGACCAGTAAACCTAACCCTAACCTCTAACACAAACCATAGCACATAACTGTAACCCTAAAACTAACCCTAACCCTAACCCTAACCCCTAACTCTTAACCTTAACACTAAGCGTTAACTCTCACGCTAACCTTTAATCCTAACCCTAATCCTAATCTTCAACCCTAAACCTAACACTTAACCCTAACCCTGTACCAAACCCTAACCCCTCATCTTAACCCTAACCGTAAACCTCAACCCTAAACCAAAGTGTAACCGTTAAACCTAAGAGTAACCTTTAACTCTAACCCTAATCCCTAACCCTAAGCCCTCACCCTAACACTAAACTTCATCCTTAACCCTAACCAGAATCCTAACCCTAAATCTAATTCTCAGACTTCTTGCTTTCTTAGAGTTTAGAAAGCCTGCAATCCTCCCAATGCTTGCGTGAAAGGAGGCTCTACCACTGTGTCTTGCATGAAACCCACGGGCCCATACCCAGAGTATGATAGAGTGGGTTCCCGGGTACAATCCCAGCCCCCTAAACTCCCCCCGCCCGCCTAATGCAGACACGGCCCGTGCGCTAAGCATAAACAATACCTTTAACAGATAACCCTAACCCTGAACATAACACCCAACCCTGTTCCTATTTCTCCCCTTAACACGTAAACCTCACCGTGCGCCTAATTTTAACCTCTTATCCTAACGTTAATGCATAACCCATTTCCTGAGAACAACCCCTATCCCATAATTCTAACCCTATCTCCTAGTCATCACTGTGACACCTAATCCATAACCCTAATTCTAAACCGCTAACCCTAACTGTAACCCTACCTACAACCCTAACACTGACAGTAACCCTTACTTCTAACCCCAACGCTATGCCTAACATAAACCCTAACCCTTCACCCTAACCCCTAAGCCTTACCCTAACCCTTAACCCTAATCCTAATCCTAACCATTAAACCTAACCCTAGCTCTTAAAGCTAACCCTAAACCTTACCCTCACGACTAGACCTAACCCTGACACTAACCTAACCCCTAACCCTAACCAGAACCCCTAAAGCTAACCCTGAACCCTATCCCTAACCCTAGCAGTAAACTTTAACCCTAAACCTAAGCCCAACCCGTAACCCTAATCCTATCCTTTTACCCTAAAACTAACCCCTAAACCTAATCCCTATACCTCACCCTAACTCTAACCCCAATCCTAATTCTAACCATACCCCTTCATAAAACACTAACTCCTAACCGCTAACCCTAACACTAACCAAAAACCCTAATCACTAATCCCTAACCCTAACGCTTAACCTTTACCCTGACCGTTAACTCTCACCCTAAATCTTAACACTGACCCTAACCTTAACCTTTAACTCTAAGCCTAACCATTAACCCTACAGGAAGGAAGACCCTTAATGCTAATGGGATCCCTTATCCCTAACCCTAACACTACAGCTAAAAATAACCCTAACCTTGGATCCTTAAATCTAACCCCTAACACTTACTTTAACCCCAAACCCTAACCCTAATCCTAAGCATTAAACCTAACCCTATCTCTTAATCCTAATGCTAGCCCTTACCCTAACGCCTAGATCTAACCCTAAATCTAACCTACCGCCTAATCTTAAACTTAAGCCCTAATTCTAACTCTAACCCTGAACCCTAAACCTACCCGTAACCCTTAACACTAACCCTATCCGTGAACCTTAACCCTGACCCTAACAATTACCCGCACCCCAGCATTTTACCCTGACCCTAACCCTAATCCTTAATGCTAACCCTAACACTAAACCCTAACCCTAAGCCCAACACTTATCCCTAATCCTATCCCTTAAGCCTAACCCTAACCCTAATGCTACCCCCTAAACGTAACCCTAACCGTGACCAGTAAACCTAACCATAACCTCTAACACAAACCGTAGCACATAACTCTAACCCTAAAACTAACCCTAACCCTAACCCTAACCCTAAACCCTAACTCTTAACCTTAACCCTAAGCGTTAACTCTCACGCTAACCTTTAATCCTAACCCTAATCCTAATCTTCAACCCTAAACCTAACACTTAACCCTAACCCTGTACCAAACCCTAACCCCTCATCTTAACCCTAACCGTAAACCTCAACCCTAAACCAAAGTGTAACCGTTAAACCTAAGAGTAACCTTTAACCCTAACCCTAAGCCCTAACCCTAAGCCCTCACCCTAACACTAAACTTCATCTTTAACCCTAACCAGAATCCTAACCCTAAATCTAAGTCTCAGACTTCTTGCTTGCTTAGAGTTTAGAAAGCCTGCAATCCTCCCATGCCATGCGTGAAAGGAGGCTCTACCACTGTGTCCTGCATGAAAACCACGGGCCCATACCCAGAGTATGATAGAGTGGGTTCCCGGGTACAATCCCAGCCCCCTAAACTCCCCCCGCCCGCCTAATGCAGACAGGGCCCGTGCGCTAAGCATAAACAATACCTTTAACAGATAACCCTAACCCTGAACATAACACCCAACCCTGTTCCTATTTCTCCCCTTAACACCTAAACCTCACCGTGCGCTTAATTTTAACCTCTTATCCTAACGTTAATGCATAACCCATTTCCTGAGAACAACCCCTATCCAATAATTCTAACCCTATCTCCTAGTCATCACTGTGACACCTAATCCCTAACCCTAACTCTAAACCGCTAACCCTAACCGTAACCCTACCTACAACCCTAACACTGACAGTAACCCTTACTTCTAACCCCAACGCTATGCCTAAAAAAAAACCTAACCCTTGACCCTAACCCTTCCCCCTAACCCCTAAGCCTTACCCTAACCCTTAACCCTAATCCTAATCCTAGCCATTAAACCTAACCCTAGCTCTTAAAGCTAACCCTAAACCTTACCCTCACGACTAGACCTAACCCTGACACTAACCTAACACCTAACCCTAACCAGAACCCCTAAAGCTAACCCTGAACCCTATCCCTAACCCCAGCACTAAACTTTAACCCTAAACCTAAGCCCAACCCGTAACTCTAATCCTATCCTTTCACCCTAAAACTAACCCCTAAACCTAACCCCTATACCTCACCCTAACTCTAACCCCAATCCTAATTCTAACCATACCCCTTCATAAAACACTAACTCCTAACCGCTAACGCTAACACTAACCAAAAACCCTAATCACTAATCCCTAACCCTAATGCTTAACCTTTACCCTAACCGTTAACCCTCACCCTAAATCTTAACACTGACCCTAACCTTAACCTTTAACTCTAAGCATAACCCTTAACCCTACAGTAAGGAAGACCCTTAATGCTAATGGGATCCCTTATCCCTAAACCTAACACTACAGCTAAAAATAACCCTAACCTTGGATCCTTAAACCTAACCCCTAACACTTACTTTCACCCCAAACCCTAACCCTAATCCTAAGCATTAAACCTAACCCTATCTCTTAACCCTAACGCTAGCCCTTACCCTAACGCCTAGATCTAACCCTAATTCTAACCTACCGCCTAATCCTAACCTTAAGCCCTAATGCTAACACTAACCCTGAACCCTAAACCTACCCGTAACCCTTAACACTAACCCTATCCGTGAACCTTCACCCTGACCCTAACCATTACCCGCTCCCAAGCATTTAACCCTGATTCTAACCCTAATCCTTAATGATAAACCTAACACTAAACCCTAACCCTAAGCCCAACACTTAACCCTAATCCTATCCCTTAACATTAACCCTAACCCTAATGCTACCCCCTAAACGTAACCCTAACCGTGACCAGTAGAGCTAACACTAATCTCTAAAACAAACCATAGCACATAACTCTAACCCTAAAACTAACACTAAACCTAACCCTAACCCTAAACCCTAACTCTTAACCTTAACCCTAAGCGTTAACTCTCACGCTAACCTTTAATCCTAACCCTCATCCTAATCTTCAACCCTAAACCTAACACTTACCCCTAATCCTGTACCAAACCCTAACCCCTCATCTTAACCCTAACCGTAAACCTCAACCCTAAACCAAAGTCTAACCGTTAAACCTAAGAGTAACCTTTAACCCTAACCCTAATCCCTAACCCTAAGCCCTCACCCTAACACTAAACTTCATCCTTAACCCTAACCAGAATCCTAACCCTAAATCTAAATCTCAGACTTCTTGCTTTCTTAGAGTTTAGAAAGCCTGCAATCCTCCCATGCCATGCGTGAAAGGAGGCTCTACCTCTGTGTCCTGCATGAAACCCACGGGCCCATACCCAGAGTATGATAGAGTGGGTTCCCGGGTACAATCCCAGCCCCCTAAACTCCCCCCGCCCGCCTAATGCAGACAGGGCCCGTGCGCTAAGCATAAACAATACCTTTAACAGATAACCCTAACCCTGAACATAACACCCAACCCTGTTCCTATTTCTCCCCTTAACACGTAAACCTCACCGTGCGCCTAACTTTAACCTCTTATCCTAACGTTAATGCATAACCCCTTTCCTGAGAACAACCCCATCCAATAATTCTAACCCTATCTCCTACTGATCACTGTGACACCTAATCCCTAACCCTAATTCTGAACCGCTAACCCTAACCGTAACCCTACCTACAACCCTAACACTGACAGTAACCCTTACTTCCAACCCCAACGCTATGCCTAACAAAAACCCTAACCCTTGACCCTAACCCTTCACCCTAACCCCTAAGCCTTACCCTAACCCTTAACCCTAATCCTAATCCTACCAATTAAACCTAACCCTAGCTCTTAAAGCTAACCCTAAACCTTACCCTCACGACTAGACCTAACCCTGACACTAACCTAACACCTAACCCTAACCAGAACCCCTAAAGCTAACCCTGAAACTTATCCCTAACCCCAGCAGTAAACTTTAACCCTAAACCTAAGCCCAACCCGTAACCCTAATCCTATCCTTTTACCCTAAAACTAACCCCTAAACCTAACCCCTATAAATCACCCTAACTCTAACCCCAATCCTTATTCTAACCATACCCCTATATAAAACACTAACTCCTAACCGCTAACCCTAACACTAACCAAAAACCCTAATCACTAATCGCTAACCCTAACGCTTAACCTTTACGCTCACCATTAACCCTCACCCTAAATCTTAACACTGACCCTAACCTTAACCTTTAACTCTAAGCATAACCCTTAACCCTACAGTAAGGAAGACCCTTAATGCTAATGGGATCCCTGATCCCTAACCCTAACACTACAGCTAAAAATAACCCTAACCCTGGAACTTTAAACCTAACCCCTAACACTTACTTTAACCCCAAACCCTAACCCTAATCCTAAGCCTTCAACCTAACCCTATCTCTTAACCCTCACGCTAGCCCTTACCCTAACGCCTAGATCTAACCCTAAATCTAACCTACTGCCTAATCCTAACCTTAAGCCCTAATGCTAACACTAACCCTGAACCCTAAACCTACCCGTAACCCTTAACACTAACCCTATCCGTGAACCTTAACCCTGACCCTAACCATTACCCGCACCCAAGCATTTAACCCTGATTCTAACCCTAATCCTTAATGATAAACCTAACACTAAACCCTAACCCTAAGCCCAACACTTAACCCTAATCCTATCCCTTACCCCTAACCCTAACCCTAATGCTACCCCCTAAACGTAACCCTAACCGTGATCAGTAAACCTAACCCTAACCTCTATCACAAACCCTAGCACATAACTCTAACCGTAAAACTAATCCTAACCCTAACCCTAACCCTAAAACCTAACTCTTAACCTTAACCCTAAGCGTTAACTCTCACGCTAACCTTTAATCCTAACCCTAATCCTAATCTTCAACCCTAAACCTAACACTTAACCCTAACCCTGTACCAAACCCTAACCCCTCATCTTAACCCTAACCGTAAACCTCAACCCTAAACTAAAGTGTAACCGTTAAACCTTAGAGTAACCTTTAACCTTAAACCTAATCCCTTGCCCTAAGCCCTCACCCTAACACTAAACTTCATCCTTGATCCTAACCAGAATCCTAACCCTAAATCTAATTCTCAGACTTCTTGCTTTCTTAGAGATTAGAAAGCCTGCAATCCTCCCATGCCATGCGTGAAAGGAGGCTGTACCACTGTGTCCTGCATGAAACCCACGGGCCCATACCCAGAGTATGATAGAGTGGGTTCCCGGGTACAATCCCAGCCCCCTAAACTCCCCCCGCCCGCCTAATGCAGACAGGGCCCGTGCGCTAAGCATAAACAATACCTTTAACAGATAACCCTAACCCTGAACATAACACCCAACCCTGTTCCTATTTCTCCCCTTAACACGTAAATCTCACCGTGTGCCTAACTTTAACCTCTTATCCTAACGTTAATGCATAACCCATTTCCTGAGAACAACCCCTATCCCATAATTCTAACCCTATCTGCTAGTCATCACTGTGACACCTAATCCCTAACCCTAATTCTAAACCACTAACCCTAACCGTAACCCTACCTACAACTCTAACACTGACAGTAACCCTTACTTCTAACCCCAACTCTATGCCTAGCAAAAACCCTAACCCTTGACCCTAACCCTTCACCCTAACCCCTAAGCCTTACCCTAACCCTTAACCCTAATCCTAATCCTAACCATTAAACCTAACCCTAGCTCTTAAAGCTAACCCTAAACCTTACCCTCACGACTAGACCTAACCCTGACACTAACCTAACACCTAACCCTAACCAGAACCCCTAAAGCTAATCCTGAACCCTATCCCTAACCCTAGCAGTAAACTTAAACCCTAAACCTAAGCCCAACCCGTAACCCTAATCCTATCCTTTTACCCTAAAACTAAACCCTAAACCTAACCCCTATACCTCACCCTAACTCTAACCCCAATCCTAATTCTAACCATACCCCTTCATAAAACACTAACTCCTAACCGCTAACCCTAACACTAACCAAAAACCCTAATCACTAATCCCTAACCCTAACGCTTAACCTTTACCCTGAACGTTAACCCTCACCCTAAATCTTAACACTGACCTTAACCTTAACCTTTAACTCTTAGCCTAACCCTTAACCCTAGAGTAAGGAAGACCCTTAATGCTAATGGGATCCCTTATCCCTAACCCTAACACTACAGCTAAAAATAACCCTAACCTTGGTTCCTTAAACCTAACCCGTAACACTTACTTTAACCCCAAACCCTAACCCTAATCCTAAGCATTAAACCTAACCCTATCTCTTAACCCTAACGCTAGCCCTTAACCTAACGCCTAGATCTAACCCTAAATCTAACCTACCGCCTAATCCTAACCTTAAGTCCTAAAGCTAACACTAACCCTGAACCCTAAACCTACCCGTAACCCTTAACACTAACCCTATCCGTGAACCTTAACCCTGACCCTAAACATTACCCGCACCCAAGCATTTAAACCTGACCCTAACCCTAATCCTTAATGCTAACCTTAACACTAAACCCTAACCCTAAGCCCAACACTTATCCCTAATCCTATGCCTTAAGCCTAACCCTAACCCTAATGCTACCCCCTAAACGTAACCCTAACCGTGACCAGTAAACCTAACCCTAACCTCTAACACAAACCATAGCACACAACTCTAAACCTAAAACTAACCCTAACCCTAACCCTAACCCTAAACCCTAACTCTTAACCTTAACCCTAAGTGTTAACTCTCACGCTAACCTTTAATCCTAACCCTAATCCTAATCTTCAACCCTAAACCTAACACTTAACCCTAACCCTGTACCAAACCCTAACCCCTCATCTTAACCCTAACCGTAAACCTCAACCCTAAACGAAAGTGTAACCGTTAAACCTAAGAGTAACCTTTAACCCTAACCCTAAGCCCTAACCCTAAGCCCTCACCGTAACACTAAACTTCATCCTTAACCCTAACCAGAATCCTAACCCTAAATCTAAGTCTCAGACTTCTTGCTTGCTTAGAGTTTAGAAAGCCTGCAATCCTCCCATGCCATGCGTGAAAGGAGGCTCTACCACTGTGTCCTGCATGAAAACCACGGGCCCATACCCAGAGTAGGATAGAGTGGGTTCCCGGGTACAATCCCAGCCCCCTAAACTCCCCCCGCCCGCCTAATGCAGACAGGGCCCGTGCGCTAAGCATAAACAATACCTTTAACAGATAACCCTAACCCTGAACATAACACCCAACCCTGTTCCTATTTCTCCCGTTAACACGTAAACCTCACCGTGCGCCTAACTTTAACCTCTTATCCTAACGTTAATGCATAACCCATTTCCTGAGAACAACCCCTATCCCATAATTCTAACCCTATCTCCTAGTCATCACTGTGACACCTAATCCCTAACCCTAATTCTAAACCGCTAACCCTAACTGTAACCCTACCTACAACCCTAACACTGACAGTAAACCTTACTTCTAAACCCAACGCTATGCCTAACAAAAGCCCTAACCCTTGACCCTAACCCTTCACCCTAACCCGTAAGCCTTACCCTAACCCTTAACCCTAATCCTAATCCTAACCATTAAACCTAACCCTAGCTCTTAAAGCTAACCCTAAACCTTACCCTCACGACTAGACCTAACCCTGACAATAACCTAACACCTAACCCTAACCAGAACCCCTAAAGCTAACCCTGAACCCTATCCCTAACCCTAGCAGTAAACTTTAAACCTAAACCTAAGCCCAACCCGTGACCCTAATCCTATCCTTTTACCCTAAAACTAACCCCTAAACCTAACCCCTATACCTCACCCTAACCCCAATCCTAATTCTAACCATACCCCTTCATAAAACACTAACTCCTAACCGCTAACCCTAACACTAACCAAAAACCCTAATCACTAATCCCTAACCATAACGCTTAACCTTTACCCTAACCGTTAACCCTCACCCTAAATCTTAACACTGACCCTAACCTTAACCTTTAACTCTAAGCCTAACCCTTAACCCTACAGTAAGGAAGACCCTTAATGCTAATGGGATCCCTTATCCCTAACCCTAACACTACAGCTAAAAATAACACTAACCTTTGATCCTTACACCTAACCCCTAACTCTTACTTTAACCGCAAACCCTAATCCTAATCCTAAGCATTAAACCTAACCCTATCTCTTAACCCTAACGCGGCCCTTACCCTAACGCCTAGATCTAACCCTAAATCTAACCTACCGCCTAATCCTAACCTTAAGCCCTAATGCTAACACTAACCCTGAACCCTAAACCTACCCGTAACCCTTAACACTAACCCTATCCGTGAACCTTAACCCTGACCCTAACCATTACCCGCACCCAAGCATTTAACCCTGACCCTAACCCTAACCCTTAATGCTAACCCTAACACTAAACCCTAACCCTAAGCCCAACACTTAACCCTAATCCTATCCCTTAACCCTAACCCTAACCCTAATGCTAACCCCTAAACATAACCCTAACCGTGACCAGTCAACCTAACCCTAACCTCTAACACAAACCATAGCACATAACTCTAACCCTAAAACTAACCCTAACCCTAACTCTAACCCTAAAACTAACCCTAACCCTAACGCAAACCCCTAACTCTTATCCTTAACACTAAGCGTTAACTCTCACGCTAACCTTTAATCCTAACCCTAATCCTAATCTTCAACCCTAAACCTAACACTTAACCCTAACCCTGTACCAAACCCTAACCCCTCATCTTAACCCTAACCGTAAACCTCAACCCTAAACCAAAGTGTAACCATTAAACCTAAGAGTAACCTTTAACCCTAACCCTAATCCCTAACCCTAAGCCCTCACCCTAACACTAAACTTCATCCTTAACCCTAACCATAATCCTAACCCTAAATCTAATTCTCAGACTTCTTGCTTTCTTAGAGTTTAGAGAGCCTGAAATACTCCCATGCCATGCGTGAAAGGAGGCTCTACCTCTGTGTCCTGCATGAAACCCACGGGCCCATACCCAGAGTATGATAGAGTGGGTTTCCGGGTACAATCGCAGCCCCCTAAACTCCCCCCGCCCGCCTAATGCAGACAGGGCCCGTGCGCTAAGCATAAACAATACCTTTAACAGATAACACTAACCCTGAACATAACACCCAACCCTGTTCCTATTTCTCCCCTTAACACGTAAACCTCACCGTGCGCCTAACTTTAACCTCTTATCCTAACGTTAATGCATAACCCATTTCCTGAGAACAACCCCTATCCCATAATTCTAACCCTATCTCCTAGTCATCACTGTGACACCTAATCCCTAACCCCAATTCTAAACCGCTAACCCTAACTGTAACCCTACCTACAACCCTAACACTGACAGTAACCCTTACTTCTAACCCCAACGCTATGCCTAACAAAAGCCCTAACCCTTGACCCTAACCCTTCACCCTAACCCGTTAGCCTTACCCTAACCCTTAACCCTAATCCTAATCCTTACCATTAAACCTAACCCTAGCTCTTAAAGCTAACCCTAAACCTTACCCTCACGACTAGACCTAACCCTGACACTAACCTAACACCTAACCCTAACCAGAACCCCTAAAGCTAATCCTGAACCCTATCCCTAACCCTAGCAGTTAACTTTAACCCTAAACCTAAGCCCAACCCGTTACCCTAATCCTATCCTTTTACCCTAAAACTAAACCCTAAACCTAACCCCTATACCTCACCCTAACTCTAACCCCAATCCTAATTCTAACCATACCCCTTCATAAAATGCTAACTCCTAACCGCTAACCCTAACACTAACCAAAAACCCTAATCACTAATCCCTAACCCTAACGCTTAACCTTTACCCTGAACGTTAACCCTCACCCTAAATCTTAACACTGACCCTAACCTTAACCTTTAACTCTTAGCCTAACCCTTAACCCTAGAGTAAGGAAGACCCTTAATGCTAATGGGATCCCTTATCCCAAACCCTAACACTACAGCTAAAAATAACCCTAACCTTGGATCCTTAAACCTAACCCCTAACACTTACTTTAACCCCAAAACCTAACCGTAATCCTAAGCATTAAACCTAACCCTATCTCTTAACCCTAACGCTAGCCCTTACCCTAACGCCTAGATCTAACCCTAAATCTAACCTGCCGCCTAATCCTAACCTTAAGGCCTAAAGCTAACACTAACCCTGAACCCTGAACCTACCCGTAACCCTTAACACTAACCCTATCCGTGAACCTTAACCCTGACCCTAACCATTAAAAGCACCCAAGCATTTAAACCTGACCCTAACCCTAATCCTTAATGCTAACCCTAACACTAAACCCTAACCCTAAGCCCAACACTTATCCCTAATCCTATCCCTTAAGCCTAACCCTAAGCCTAATGCTACCCCCTAAACGTAACCCTAACCGTGACCAGTAAACCTAACCATAACCTCTAACACAAACCGTAGCACATAACTCTAACCCTAAAACTAACCCTAACCCTAACCCTAACCCTAAACCCTAACTCTTAACCTTAACCCTAACCGTTAACTCTCACGCTAACCTTTAATCCTAACCCTAATCCTAATCTTCAACCCTAAACCTAACACTTAACCCTAACCCTGTACCAAACCCTAACCCCTCATCTTAACCCTAACCGTAAACCTCAACCCTAAACCAAAGTGTAACCGTTAAATCCAAGAGTAACCTTTAACCCTAACCCTAAGCCCTAACCCTAAGCCCTCACCCTAACACTAAACTTCATCCTTAACCCTAACCAGAATCCTAACCCTAAATCTAAGTCTCAGACTTCTTGCTTGCTTAGAGTTTAGAAAGCCTGCAATCCTCCCATGCCATGCGTGAAAGGAGGCTCTACCATTGTGTCCTGCATGAAAACCACGGGCCCATACCCAGAGTATGATAGAGTGGGTTCCCGGGTACAATCCCAGCCCCCTAAACTCCCCCCGCCCGCCTAATGCAGACAGGGCCCGTGCGCTAAGCATAAACAATACCTTTAACAGATAACCCTAACCCTGAACATAACACCCAACCCTGTTCCTATTTCTCCCCTTAACACGTAAACCTCACCGTGCGCCTAACTTTAACCTCTTATCCTAACGTTAATGCATAACCCATTTCCTGAGAACAACTCCTATCCCATAATTCTAACCCTATCTCCTACTGATCACTGTGACACCTAATCCCTAACCCTAATTCTAAACCGCTAACCCTAACCGTAACCCTACCTACAACCCTAACACTGACAGTAGCCCTTACTTCTAACCCCAACGCTATGCCTAACAAAAACCCTAACCCTTGACCCTAACCCTTCACCCTAACCCCTAAGCCTTACCTTAACCCTTAACCCTAATCCTAATCCTAGCCATTAAACCTAACCCTAGCTCTTAAAGCTAACCCTAAACCTTACCCTCACGACTAGACCTAACCCTGACACTAACCTAACACCTAACCCTAACCAGAACCCCTAAAGCTAACCCTGAACCCTATCCCTAACCCCAGCACTAAACTTTAACCCTAAACCTAAGCCCAACCCGTAACTCTAATCCTATCCTTTCGCCCTAAAACTAACCCCTAAACCTAACCCCTATACCTCACCCTAACTCTAACCCCAATCCTAATTCTAACCATACCCCTTCATAAAACACTAACTCCTAACCGCTAACCCTAACACTAACCAAAAACCCTAATCACTAATCCCTAACCCTAATGCTTAACCTTTACCCTAACCGTTAACCCTCACCCTAAATCTTAACACTGACCCTAACCTTAACCTTTAACTCTAAGCCTAACCCTTAACCCTACAGTAAGGAAGACCGTTAATGCTAATGGGATCCCTTATCCCTAACCCTAACACTACAGCTAAAAATAACCCTAACCTTGGATCCTTAAACCTAACCCCTAACACTTGCTTTAACCCCAAACCCTAACCCTAATCCTAAGCATTAAACCTAACCCTATCTCTTAACCCTAACGCTAGCCCTTACCCTAACGCCTAGATCTAACCCTAATTCTAACCTACCGCCTAATCCTAACCTTAAGCCCTAATGCTAACACTAACCCTGAACCCTAAACCTACCCGTAACCCTTAACACTAACCCTATCCGTGAACCTTAACCCTGACCCTAACCATTACCCGCTCCCAAGCATTTAACCCTGATTCTAACCCTAATCCTTAATGATAAACCTAACACTAAACCCTAACCCTAAGCCCAACACTTAACCCTAATCCTATCCCTTAACCCTAACCCTAACCCTAATGCTACCCCCTAAACGTAACCCTAACCGTGACCAGTAAACCTAACCCTAATCTCTAGCACAAACCATAGCACATAACTCTAACCCTAAAACTAACCCTAAACCTAACCCTAACCCTAAACCCTAACTCTTAAACTTAACCCTAAGCGTTAACTCTCACGCTTACCTTTAATCCTAACCCTCATCCTAATCTTGACCCCTAAACCTAACACTTACCCCTAATCCTGTACCAAACCCTAACCCCTCATCTTAACCCTAACCGTAAACCTCAACCCTAAACCAAAGTCTAACCGTGAAACCTAAGAGTAACCTTTAACCCTAACCCTAATCCCTAACCCTAAGCCCTCACCCTAACACTAAACTTCATCCTTAACCCTAACCAGAATCCTAACCCTAAATCTAATTCTCAGACTTCTTGCTTTCTTAGAGTTTAGAAAGCCTGCAATCCTCCCATGCCATGCTTGAAAGGAGGCTCTACCACTTTGTCCTGCATGAAACCCACGGGCCCATACCCAGAGTATGATAGAGTGGGTTCCCGGGTACAATCCCAGCCCCCTAAACTCCCCCCGCCCGCCTAATGCAGACAGGGCCCGTGCGCTAAGCATAAACAATACCTTTAACAGATAACCCTAACCCTGAACATAACACCCAACCCTGTTCCTATTTCTCCCCTTAACACGTAAACCTCACCGTGCGCCTAACTTTAACCTCTTATCCTAACGTTAATGCATAACCCCTTTCCTGAGAACAACCCCATCCCATAATTCTAACCCTATCTCCTACTGATCACTGTGACACCTAATCCCTAACCCTAATTCTAAACCGCTAACCCTAACCGTAACCCTACCTACAACCCTAACACTGACAGTAACCCTTACTTCTAACCCCAACGCTATGCCTAACAAAAACCCTAACCCTTGACCCTAACCCTTCACCCTAACCCCTAAGCCTTACCCTAACCCTTAACCCTAATCCTAGTCCTAACCATTAAACCTAACCCTAGCTCTTAAAGCTAACCCTAAACCTTACCCTCACGACTAGACCTAACCCTGACACTAACCTAACACCTAACCCTAACCAGAACCCCTAAAGCTAACCCTGAACCCTATCCCTAACCCCATCACTAAACTTTAACCCTAAACCTAAGCCCAACCCGTAACTCTAATCCTATCCTTTCACCCTAAAACTAACCCCTAAACCTAACCCCTATACCTCACCCTAACTCTAACCCCAATCCTAATTCTAACCATACCCCTTCATAAAACACTAACTCCTAACCGCTAACCCGAACACTAACCAAAAACCCTAATCACTAATCCCTAACCCTAACGCTTAACCTTTAACCTAACCTTAACCTTCACCCTAAATCTTAACCCTGACCCTAACATTAACCTTTAATTCTAAGCCTAAGCCTTAACCCTACAGTAAGGAAGACCCTTAATGCTAATGGGATCCCTTATCCCTAACCCTAACACTACAGCTAAAAATAACCCTAACCTTGGATCCTTAAACCTAACCCCTCACACTTACTTTAACCCCAAACCCTAACCCTAATCCTAAGCATTAAACCGAACCCTATCTCTTAATCCTAATGCTAGCCCTTACCCTAACGCCTAGATCTAACCCTAAATCTAACCTACCGCCTAATCTTAAACTTAAGCCCTAATTCTAACTCTAACCCTGAACCCTAAACCTACCCGTAACCCTTAACACTAACCCTATCCGTGAACCTTAACCCTGACCCTAACAATTACCCGCACCCCAGCATTTTACCCTGACCCTAACCCTAATCCTTAATGCTAACCCTAACACTAAACCCTAACCCTAAGGCCAACACTTATCCCTAATCCTATCCCTTAAGCCTAACCCTAACCCTAATGCTACCCCCTAAACGTAACCCTAACCGTGACCAGTAAACCTAACCATAACCTCTAACACAAACCGTAGCACATAACTCTAACCCTAAAACTAACCCTAACCCTAACCCTAAACCCTAACTCTTAACCATAACACTAAGCGTTAACTCTCACGCTAACCTTTAATCCTAACCCTAATCCTAATCTTCAACCCTAAACCTAACACTTAACCCTAACCCTGTACCAAACCCTAACCCCTCATCTTAACCCTAACCGTAAACCTCAACCCTAATCCAAAGTGTAAAGGTTAAACGTAAGTGTAACCTTTAACCCTAACCCTATTCCCTAACCCTAAGCCCTCACCCTAACACTAAACTTCATCCTTAACCCTAACCAGAATCCTAACCCTAAATCTAATTCTCAGACTTCTTGCTTTCTTAGAGTTTAGAAAGCCTGCAATCCTCCCATGCCATGAGTGAAAGGAGGCTCTACCACTGTGTCCTGCATGAAACCCACGGGCCCATACCCAGAGTACGATAGAGTGGGTTCCCGGGTACAATCTCAGCCCCCTAAACTCCCCCCGCCCGCCTAATGCAGACAGGGCCCGTGCGCTAAGCATAAACAATACCTTTAACAGATAACCCTAACCCTGAACATAACACCCAACCCTGTTCCTATTTCTCCCCTTAACACGTAAACCTCACCGTGCGCCTAACTTTAACCTCTTATCCTAACGTTAATGCATAACCCATTTCCTGAGAACAACCCCTATCCCATAATTCTAACCCTATCTCCTAGTCATCACTGTGACACCTAATCCCTAACCCTAATTCTAAACCGCTAACCCTAACCGTAACCCTACCTACAACCCTAACACTGACAGTAACCCTTACTTCTAACCCCAACGCTATGCCTAACAAACACCCTAACCCTTGACCCTAACCCTTCACCCTAACCCCTAAGCCTTACCCTAACCCTTAACCCTAATCCTAATCCTAAACATTAAACCTAACCCTAGCTCTTAAAGCTAACCCTAAACCTTACCCTCACGACTAGACCTAACCCTGACACTAACCTAACACCTAACCCTAACCAGAACCCCTAAAGCTAACCCTGAACCCTATCCCTAACCCCAGCAGTAAACTTTAACCCTAAACCTAAGCCAACCCGTAACCCTAATCCTATCCTTTTACCCTAAAACAAACCCCTAAACCTAACCCCAATACCTCACCCTAACTCTAACCCCAATCCTAATTCTAACCATACCCCTTCATCAAACACTAACTCCTAACTGCTAACCCTAACACTAACCAAAAACCCTAATCACTAATCCCTAACCCTAACGCTTAACCTTTGCCCTAACCGTTAACCCTCACCCTAAATATTAACCCTGACCCTAACCTTAACCTTTAACTCTAAGCCTAACCCTTAACCCTACAGTAAGGTAGACCCTTAATGCTAATGGGATCCCTTATCCCTAACCCTAACACTACAGCTAAAAATAAGCCTAACCTTGGATCCTTAAACCTAACCCCTAACACTTACTTTAACCCAAAACCCTAACCCTAATCCTAAGCATTAAACCTAACCCTATCTCTTAACCCTAACGCTAGCCCTTACCCTAACGCCTAGATCTAACCCTAAATCTAACCTACCGCCTAATCCTAACCTTAAGCCCTAATGCTAACACTAACCCTGAACCCTAAACCGACCCGTAACCCTTAACACTAACCCTATCCGTGAACCTTAACCCTGACCCTAAACATTACCCGCCCCCAAGCATTTAAACCTGACCCTAACCCTAATCCTTAATGCTAACCTTCACACTAAACCCTAACCCTAAGCCCAACACTTAACCCTAATCCTATCCCTTAACCCTAACCCTAACCCTAATGCTAACCCCTAAACGTAACGCTAACCGTGACCAGTAAACCTAACCCTAACCTCAAACACAAACCATAGCACATAACTCTAACCCTAAAACTAACCCTAACCCTAACCCTAACACTAAACCCTAACTCTTAACCTTAACCCTAAGCGTTAACTCTCACGCTAACCTTTAATCCTAACCCTAATCCTAATCTTCAACCCTAAACCTAACACTTAACCCTAACCCTGTACCAAACCCTAACCCCTCATCTTACCCCTAACCGTAAACCTCAACCCTAATCCAAAGTGTAAAGGTTAAACGTAAGTGTAACCTTTAACCCTAACCCTATTCCCTAACCCTAAGCCCTCACCCTAACACTAAACTTCATCCTTAACCCTAACCAGAATCCTAACCCTAAATCTAATTCTCAGACTTCTTGCTTTCTTAGAGTTTAGAAAGCCTGCAATCCTCCCATGCCATGAGTGAAAGGAGGCTCTACCACTGTGTCCTGCATGAAACCCACGGGCCCATACCCAGAGTATGATAGAGTGGGTTCCCGGGTACAATCTCAGCCCCCTAAACTCCCCCCGCCCGCCTAATGCAGACAGGGCCCGTGCGCTAAGCATAAACAATACCTTTAACAGATAACCCTAACCCTGAACATAACACCCAACCCTGTTCCTATTTCTCCCCTTAACACGTAAACCTCACCGTGCGCCTAACTTTAACCTCTTATCCTAACGTTAATGCATAACCCATTTCCTGAGAACAACCCCTATCCCATAATTCTAACCCTATCTCCTAGTCATCACTGTGACACCTAATCCCTAACCCTAATTCTAAACCGCTAACCCTAACCGTAACCCTACCTACAACCCTAACACTGACAGTAACCCTTACTTCTAACCCCAACGCTATGCCTAACAAACACCCTAACCCTTGACCCTAACCCTTCACCCTAACCCCTAAGCCTTACCCTAACCCTTAACCCTAATCCTAATCCTAAACATTAAACCTAACCCTAGCTCTTAAAGCTAACCCTAAACCTTACCCTCACGACTAGACCTAACCCTGACACTAACCTAACACCTAACCCTAACCAGAACCCCTAAAGCTAACCCTGAACCCTATCCCTAACCCTAGCAGTAAACTTTAACCCTAAACCTAAGCCCAACCCGTAACCCTAATCCTATCCTTTTACCCTAAAACTAACCCCTAAACCTAACCCCTATACCTCACCCTAACTCTAACCCCAATCCTAATTCTAACCATACCCCTTCATAAAACACTAACTCCTAACCGCTAAACCTAACACTAACCAAAAGCCCTAATCACTAATCCCTAACCCTAACGCTTAACCTTTACCCTGACCGTTAACCCTCACCCTAAATCTTAACACTGACCCTAACCTTAACCTTTAACTCTAAGCCTAACCCTTAACCCTACAGGAAGGAAGACCCTTAATGCTAATGGGATCCCTTATCCCTAACCCTAACACTACAGCTAAAAATAACCCTAACCTTGGATCCTTAAACCTAACCCCTAACACTTACTTTAACCCCAAACCCTAACCCTAATCCTAAGCATTAAACCTAATCCTAACTCTTAACCCTAACGCTAGCCCTTACCCTAACGCCTAGATCTAACCCTAAATCTAACCTACCGCCTAATCCTAACCTTAAGCCCTAATGCTAACAATAACCCTGAACCCTAAACCTACCCGTAACCCTTAACACTAACCCTATCCGTGAACCTTCACCCTGACCCTAACCATTACCCGCACCCAAGCATTTAACCCTGACCCTAACCCTAATCCTTAATGCTAACCTTAACACTGAACCCTAAACCTAAGCCCAACACTTAACCCTAATCCTATCCCTTAACCCTAACCCTACCCTAACCCTAATGCTAACCCCTAAACGTAACCCTATCCATGACCAGTGAACCTAACCCTAACCTCTAAAACAAACCATAGCACATAACTCTAACCCTAAAACTAACCCTAACCCTAACCCTAAACCCTAACTCTTAACCTTAACACTAAGCGTTAACTCTCACGCTAACCTTTAATCCTAACCCTAATCCTAATCTTCAACCCTAAACCTAACACTTAACCCTAACCCTGTACCAAACCCTAACCCCTCATCTTAACCCTAACCGTAAACCTCAACCCTAAACCAAAGTGTAACCGTTAAACCTAAGAGTAACCTTTAACCCTAACCCTATTCCCTAACCCTAAGCCCTCACCCTAACACTAAACTTCATCCTTAACCCTAACCATAATCCTAACCCTAAATCTAATTCTCAGACTTCTTGTTTTCTTAGAGTTTAGAAAGCCTGTAATCCTCCCATGCCATGCGTGAAAGGAGGCTCTACCACTGTGTCTTGCATGAAACCCACGGGCCCATACCCAGAGTATGATAGAGTGGGTTCCCGGGTACAATCCCAGCCCCCTAAACTCCCCCCGCCCGCCTAATGCAGACAGATCCCGTGCGCTAAGCATAAACAATACTTTTAACAGATAACCCTAACCCTGAACATAACACCCAACCCTGTTCCTATTTCTCCCCTTAACACGTAAACCTCACCGTGTGCCTAACTTTAACCACTTATCCTTACGTTAATGCATAACCCATTTCCTGAGAACAACCCCTATCCCATAATTCTAACCCTATCTCCTAGTCATCACTGTGACACCTAATCCCTAACCCTAATTCTAAACCGCTAACCCTAACCGTAACCCTACCTACAACCCTAACACTGACAGTAACCCTTACTTCTAACCCCAACGCTATGCCTAACAAACACCCTAACCCTTGACGCTAACCCTTCACCCTAACCCCTAAGCCTTACCCTAACCCTTAACCCTAATCCTAATCCTAACCATTAAACCTAACCTTAGCTCTTAAAGCTAACCCTAAACCTTACCCTCACGAGTAGACCTAACCCTGACACTAACCTAACACCTAACCCTAACCAGAACCCCTAAAGCTAACCCTGAACCCTATCCCTAACCCCAGCAGTAAACTTTAACCCTAAACCTAAGCCCAACCCGTAACCCTAATCCTATCCTTTTACCCTAAAACTAACCCCTAAACCTAACCCCTATACCTCACCCTAACTCTAAACCCAATCCTAATTCTAACCATACCCCTTCATAAAACACTATCTCCTAACCGCTAACCCTAACACTAACCAAAAACCCTAATCACTAATCCCTAACCCTAACGCTTAACTTTTACCCTAACCGTTAACCCTCACCCTAAATCTTAACCCTGACCCTAACCTTAACCTTTAACTCTAAGCCTAACCCTTAACCCTACAGTAAGGAAGACCCTTAATGCTAATGGGATCCCTTATCCTTAACCCTAACACTACAGCTAAAAATAACCCTAACCTTGGATCCTTAAACCTAACCCCTAACACTTACTTTAACCCCAAACCCTAACCCTAGTCCTAAGCATTAAACCTAACCCTATCTCTTAACCCTAACGCTAGCCCTTACCCTAACGCCTAGATCTAACCCTAAATCTAACCTACCGCCCAATCCTAACCTTAAGCCATAATGCTAACACTAACTCTGAACCCTAAACCTACCCGTAACCCTTAACACTAACCCTATCCGTGAACCTTCACCCTGACCCTAACCATTACCCGCACCCAAGCATTTAACCCTGACCCTAACCCTAATCCTTAATGATAAACTTAACAATAAACCCTAACCCTAAGTCCAACACTTAACCCTAATCCTATCCCTTAACCCTAACCCTACCCTAACCCTAATGCTAACCCCTAAACGTAAACCTAACCATGACTAGTAAACATAACCCTAACCTCTAACAGAAACCATAGCACATAACTCTAACCCTAAAACTAACCCTAACCTTAACCCTAAACCCTAACTCTTAACCTTAACCCTAAGCGTTAAACTTCAAGCTAACCTTTAATCCTAACCCTAATCCTAATCTTCAACCCTAAACCTAACACTTAACCCTAACCCTGTACCAAACCCTAACCCCTCATCTTAACCCTAATCGTAAACCTCAACCCTAAACCAAAGTGTAACCGTTAAACCTAAGAGTAACCTTTAACCCTAACCCTAATCCCTAACCCTAAGCCCTCACCCTAACAGTAAACTTCATCCTTAACCCTAACCAGAATCCTAACCCTAAATCTAATTATCAGACTTCTTGCTTTCTTAGAGTTTAGAAAGCCTGCAATCCTCCCATGCCATGCGTGAAAGGAGGCTCTACCACTGTGTCCTGCATGAAAGCCACGGGCCCATACCCACAATAGGATAGAGTCGGTTCCCGGGTACAATCCCAGCCCCCTAAACTCCCCCCGCCCGCCTAATGCAGACAGGGCCCGTGCGCTAAGCATAAACAATACCTTTAACAGATAACCCTAACCCTGAACATAACACCCAACCCTGTTCCTATTTCTCCCCTTAACACGTAAACCTCACCGTGCGCCTAACTTTAACCTCTTATCCTAACGTTAATGCATAACCCATTTCCTGAGAACAACCCCTATCCCATAATTCTAACCCTATCTCCTAGTCATCACTGTGACACCTAATCCCTAACCCTAATTCTAAACCGCTAACCCTAACAGTAACCCTACCTACAACCCTAACACTGACAGTAACCCTTACTTCTAACCCCAACGCTATGCCTAACAAAAATCCTAACCCTTGAGTCTAACCCTTCACCGTAACCACTAAGCCTTACCCTAACCCTTAACCCTAATCCTAATCCTAACCATTAAACCTACGCCTACCTCTTAAAGCTAACCCTAAACCTTACCCTCACGACTAGACCTAACCCTGACACTAACCTAACACCTAACCCTAACCAGAACCCCTAAAGCTAACCCTGAACCCTATCCCTAACCCTAGCAGTAAACTTTAACCCTAAACCTAAGCCCAACCTGTAACCCTAATCCTATCCTTTTACCCTAAAACTTACCCCTAAACCTAACCCCTATACCTCACCGTAACTCTAACCCCAATCCTAATTCTAACCATACCCCTTCATAAAACACTAACTCCTAACCGCTAACCCTAACACTAACCAAAAACCCTAATCACTAACCCCTAACCCTAACGCTTAACTTTTACCCTAACCGTTAACCCTCACCCTAAATCTTAACACTGACCCTAACCTTAACCTTTAACTCTAAGCCTAACCCTTAACCCTACAGTAAGGAAGACCCTTAATGCTAATGGGATCCCTTATCCCTAACCCTAACACTACAGCTAAAAATAACCCTAACCTTGGATCCTTAAACCTAACCCCTAACACTTACTTTAACTCCAAACCCTAACCCTAATCCTAAGCATTAAACCTAACCCTATCTCTTAACCCTAACGCTAGCCCTTACCCTAACGCCTACATCTAACCCTAAATCTAACCTACCGCCTAATCCTAACCTTAAGCCCTAATGCTACCACTAACCCTGAACCCTAAACCTACCCATAACCCTTAACACTAACCCTATCTGTGAACCTTAACCCTGACCCTAACCATTACCCGCACCCAAGCATTTAACCCTGACCCTAACCCTAATCCTTAATGCTAACCCTAACACTAAACCTTAACCCTAAGCCCAACACTTAACCCTAATCCTATCCCTTAACCCTAAACCTAACCCTAATGCTACCCCCTAAACGTAACCCTAACCGTGACCACTAAACCTAACCCTAACCTCTAACACAAACCATAGCACATAACTCTAACCCTAAAACTAACCCTAACCCTAACCCTAACCCTAAACCCTAACTCTTAACCTTAACACTAAGCGTTAACTCTCACGCTAACCTTTAATCCTAACCCTAATCCTAATCTTCAACCCTAAACCTAACACTTAACCCTAACCCTGTACGAAACCCTAACCCCTCATCTTAACCCTAACCGTAAACCTCAACCTTAAACCAAAGTGTAACCGTTAAACCTAAGAGTAACCTTTAACCCTAACCCTAATCCCTAACCCTAAGCCCTCACCCTAACACTAAACTTCATCCTTAACCCTAACCAGAATCCTAACCCTAAATCTAATTCTCAGACTTCTTGCTTTCTTAGAGTTTAGAAAGCCTGCAGTCCTCCCATGCCATGCGTGAAAGGAGGCTCTACCACTGTGTCCTGCATGAAACCCACGGGCGCATACCCAGAGTATGATAGAGTGGGTTCCCGGGTAAAATCCCAGCCCCCTAAACTCCCCCCGCCCGCCTAATGCAGACAGGGCCCGTGCGCTAAGCATAAACAATACCTTTAACAGATAACCCTAACTCTGAACATAACACCCAACCCTGTTCCTATTTCTCCCCTTAACACGTAAACCTCACCGTGCGCCTAACTTTAACCTCTTATCCTAACGTTAATGCATAACCCATTTCCTGAGAACAACCCCTATCCCATAATTCTAACCCTATCTCCTAGTCATCACTGTGACACCTAATCCCTAACCCTAATTCTAAACCGCTAACCCTAACCGTAACCCTACCTACAACCCTAACACTGACAGTAACCCTTACTTCTAACCCCAACGCTATGCCTAACAAAAACCCTAACCCTTGACCCTAACCCTTCACCCTAACCCCTAAGCCTTACCCTAGCCCTTAACCCTAATCCTAATCCTAACCATTAAACCTAACCCTAGCTCTTAAAGCTAACCCTAAACCTTAACCTCAGGACTAGACCTAAACCTGACACTAACCTAACACCTAACCCTAACCAGAACCCCTAAAACTAACCCTGAACCCAATCCCTAACCCTAGCAGTAAACTTTAACCCTAAACCTAAGCCGAACCTGTAACCCTAATCCTATCCTTTTACCCTAAAACTAACCCCTAAACCTAACCCCTATACCTCACCCTAACTCTAACCCCAATCCTAATTCTAACCATACCCCTTCATAAAACACTAACTCCTAACCGCTAACCCTAACACTAACCAAAAACCCTAATCACTGATCCCTAACCCTAACGCTTAACTTTTACCGTAACCGTTAACCCTAACCCTAAATCTTAACACTGACCCTAACCTTAACCTTTAACTCTTAGCCTCACCCTTAACCCTGCAGTAAGGAAGACACTTAATGCTAATGGGATCCCTTATCCCTAACCCTAACACTACAGCTAAAAATTACCCTAACTTTTGATCCTTAAACCTAACCCCTAACACTTACTTTAACCCCAATCCCTAACCCTAATCCTAAGCATTAAACCTAACCCTATCTCTTAACCTTAACGCTAGCCCTTACCCTAACGCCTAGATCTAACCCTAAATCTAACCTACCGCCTAATCCTAACTTAAGCCCTAATGCTAACACTAACCCTGAACCCTATACCTACCCGTAACCCTTAACACTAACCCTATCCGTGAACCTTAACCCTGACCCTAACCATTACCCGCACCCAAGCATTTAACCCTGACCCTAACCCTAATCCTTAATGATAACCTTAAACACTAAACCCTAACCCTAAGCCCAACACTTAACCCTAATCCTATCCCTTAACCCTAACCATAACCCTAACCCTAATGCTAACCCCTAAACGTAACCGTAACCATGACCAGTAAACCTAACCCTAACCTCTAACTCAAACCATAGCACATAACTCTAACCCTAAAACTAACCCTAAACCTAACCCTAAACCCTAACACTTAACCTTAACCCTAAGCGTTAACTCTCACGCTAACCTTTAATCCTAACCCTAATCCTAATCTTCAACCCTAAACCTAACACTTAACCCTAACCCTGTACCAAACCCTAACCCCTCATCTTAACCCTAACCGTAAACCTCAACCCTAAACCAAAGTGTAACCGTTAAACCTAAGAGTAACCTTTAACCCTAACCCTAATCCCTAACCCTAAGCCCTCACCCTAACACTAAATTTCATCCTTAACCCTAACCAAAATCCTAACCCTAAATCTAAATCTCAGACTTTCTTGCTTCCTTAGAGTTTAGAAAGCCTGCAATCCTCCCATGCCATGCGTGAAAGCAGGCTCTACCACTATGTCCTGTATGAAACCCACGGGCTCATACCCAGAGTATGATAGAGTAGGTTCCCGGGTACAATCCCAGCCCCCTAAACTCCCCCCGCCCGTCTAATGCAGACGGGGCCCGTGCGCTAAGCATAAACAATACCTTTAACAGATAACCCTAACCCTGAACATAACACCCAACCCTGTTCCTATTTCTCCCCTTAACACGTAAACCTCACCGTGCGCCTACCTTTAACATCTTATCCTAACGTTAATGCATAACCCATTTCCTGAGAACAACCCCATCCCATAATTCTAACCCTATCTCCTAGTCATCACTGTGACACCTAATCCCTAACCCTAATTCTAAACCCCTAACCTTAACCGTAACCCTACCTACAACCCTAACACTGACAGTAACCCTTACTTCTAACCCCAACGCTATGCCTAACAAAAACCCTAACCCTTGACCCTAACCCTTCACCCTAACCCCTAAGCCTTGCCCTAACCCTTAACCCTAATCCTAATCCTAACCATTAAACCTAACCCTAGCTCTTAAAGCTAACTCTAAACCTTACCCTCACGACTAAACCTAACCCTGACACTAAGCTAACACCTAACCCTAACCAGAAGCCCTAAAGCTAACCCTGAGCCCTATCCCTAACCCCAGCAGTAAACTTTAACCCTAAACCTAAGCCCAACCCGTAACCCTAATCCTATCCTTTTACCCTAAAACTAACCCCTAAACCTAACCCCTATACCTCACCCTAACTCTAACCCCAATCCTAATTCTAACCATACCCCTTCATAAAACACTAACTCCTAACCGCTAACCCTAACACTAACCAAAAACCCTAATCACTAATCCCTAACCCTAACGCTTAACCTTTACCCTAACCGTTAACCCTCACCCTAAATCTTAACACTGACCCTAACCTTAACCTTTAACTCTAAGCCTAACCCTTAACCCTACAGTAAGGAAGACCCTTAATGCTAATGGGATCCCTTATCCCTAACCCTAACACTACAGCTAAAAATAACCCTAACCTTGGATCCTTAAACCTGACCCCTAACACTTACTTTAACCCCAAACCCTAACCCTAATCCTAAGCATTAAACCTAAACCTATCTCTTAACCCTAACGCTAGCCCTTACCCTAACGCCTAGATCTAACCCTAAATCTAACCTACCGGCTAATCCTAACCTTAAGCCCTAATGCTAACACTAACCCTGAACCCTAAACCTACCCGTAACCCTTAACACTAACCCTATCCGTGAACCTAAACCCTGACCCTAACCATTACCCGCACCCAAGCATTTAACCCTGACCCTAACCCTAATCCTTAATGCTAACCTTAACACTAAACCCTAACCCTAAGGCCAACACTTACCCCTAATCCTATCCCTTAACCCTAACCCTTACCCTAACCTTAAAGCTAACTCCTAAACGTAACCCTAACCATGGCCAGTAAACCTAACCCTAACCTCTAACACAAACCATAGCACATAACTCTAACCCTAAAACTAACCCTAAACCTAACCCTAAACCCTAACTCTTAACCTTAACCCTAAGCGTTAACTCTGACGCTAACCTTTAATCCTAACCCTAATCCTAATCTTCAACCCTAAACCTAATACTTAACCCTAACCCTGTACCAAACCCTAACCCCTCATCTTAACCCTAACCGTAAACCTCAACCCTAAACCAAAGTGTAACCGTTAAACCTAAGAGTAACCTTTAACCCTAACCCTAATCCCTAACCCTAAGCCCTCACCCTAACACTAAACTTCATCCTTAACCCTAACCAGAATCCTAACCCTAAATCTAATCTCAGACTTCTTGCTTTCTTAGAGTTTAGAAAGCCTGCAATCCTCCCATGCCATGCGTGAAAGGAGGCTCTACCCCTGTGTCCTGCATGAAACCCATGGGCCCATACCCAGAGTATGATAGAGTGGGTTCCCGGGTACAATCCCAGCCCCCTAAACTCCCCCCGCCCGCCTAATGCAGACAGGGCCCGTGCGCTAAGCATAAAGAATACCTTTAACAGATAACCCTAACCCTGAACATAACACCCAACCCTGTTCCTAATTCTCCCCTTAACACGTAAACCTCACCGTGCGCCTAACTTTAACCTCTTATCCTAACGTTAATGCATAACCCATTTCCTGAGAACAACCCCATCCAATAATTCTAACCCTATCTCCTAGTCATCACTGTGACACCTAATCTCTAACCCTAATTCTAAACCGCTAACCCTAACCGTAACCCTACCTACAACCCTAACACTGACAGTAACCCTTACATCTAACCCCAACGCTATGCCTAACAGGAACCCTAACCCTTGACCCTAACCCTTCACCCTAACCCCTAAGCCTTATCCTAACCCTTAACCCTAATCCTAATCCTAACCATTAAACCTAACCCTACCTCTTAAAGCTAACCCTAAACCTTACCCTCAAGACTAGACCTAACCCTGACACTAACATAACACCTAACCCTAACCAGAACCCCTAAAGCTAACCCTGAACACTATCCCTAACCCCAGCAGTAAACTTTAACCCTAAACCTAAGCCCAACACGTAACCCTAATCCTATCCTTTTACCCTAAAACTAACCCCTAAACCTAACCCCTATACCTCACCCTAACTCTAACCCCAATCCTAATTCTAACCATACCCTTTCATAAAACACTAATTCCTAACCGCTAACCCTAACACTAACCAAAAACCCTAATCAATAATCCCTAACCCTAATGCTTAACCTTTACCCTAACCGTTAACCCTCACCCTAAATCTTAACACTGACCCTAACCTTAACCTTTAACTCTAAGCCTAACCCTTAATCCTACAGGAAGGAAAAGCCTTAATGCTAATGGGATCCCTTATCCCTAACCCTAACACTACAGCTAAAAATAACCCTAACCTTGGATCCTTAAACCTAACCCCTAACACTTACTTTAACCCCAAACCCTAACCCAAATCCTAAGCATTAAACCTAAACCTATCTCTTAACCCTAACGCTAGCCCTTACCCTAACGCCTAGATCTAACCCTAAATATAACCTACCGCCTAATCTTAACCTTAAGCACTAATGCTAACACTAACCCTGAACCCTAAACCTACCCGTAACCCTTAACACTAACCCTATCCGTGAACCTTAACCCTGACCCTAACCATTACCTGCACCCAAGTATTTAACCCTGACCCTAACCCTAATCCTTTATGCTAACCCTAACACTAAACCCTATCCCTAAGCCCAACCCTTATCCCTAATCCTACGCTTAACCCTAACCCTAACCCTAATGCTACCCCCTAATCGTAACCCTAACCGTGACCAGTAAACCTAACCCTAACCTCTAACACAAAACATAGCACATAACTCTAACCCTAAAACTATCCATAACCCTAACCCTAACCCTAAACCCTAACTCTTAACCTTAACCCTAAGCGTTATCTCTCACGCTAACCTTTAATCCTAACCCTAATCCTAATCTTCAGCCCTAAACCTAACACTTAACCCTAACCCTGTACCAAACCCTAACCCCTCATCTTAACCCTAACCGTAAACCTCAACCCTAAACCAAAGTGTAACCGTTAAACCTAAGAGTAACCTTTAACTCTAACCCTAATCCCTAACCCTAAGCCCTCACCCTAACACTAAACTTCATCCTTAACCCTAACCAGAATCCTAACCCTAAATCTAATTCTCAGACTTCTTGCTTTCTTAGAGTTTAGAAAGCCTGCAATCCTCCCATGCCATGCGTGAAAGGAGGCTCTACCACTGTGTCCTGCATGAAACCCACGGGCCCATACCCAGAGTATGATAGAGTGGGTTCCCGGGTACAATCCCAGCCCCCTAAACTCCCCCCGCCCGCCTAATGCAGACAGGGCCCGTGCGCTAAGCATAAACAATACCTTTAACAGATAACCCTAACCCTGAACATAACACCCAACCCTGTTCCTATTTCTCCCCTTAACACGTAAACCTCACCGTGCGCCTAACTTTAACCACTTATCCTAACGTTAATGCATAACCCATTTCCTGAGAACAACCCCTATCCCATAATTCTAACCCTATCTCCTAGTCATCACTGTGACACCTAATCTCTAACCCTAATTCTAAACCGCTAACCATAACCGTAACCCTACCTATAACCCTAACACTGACAGTAACCCTTACTTCTAACCCCAACGCTATGCCTAACAAGATCCCTAACCCTTGACCCTAACCCTTCACCCTAACCCCTAAGCCTTACCCTAACCCTTAACCCTAATCCTAATCCTAACCATTAAACCTAACCCTAGCTCTTGAAGCTAACCCTAAACCTTACCCTCACGACTAGACCTAACCCTGACACTAACCTAACACCTAACCCTAACCAGAACCCCTAAAGCTAACCCTGAACCCTATCCCGAACCCTAGCAGTAAACTTTAACCCTAAACCTAAGCCCAACCCGTAACCCTAATCCTATCCTTTTACCCTAAAACTAACCCCTAAACCTAACCCCTATACCTCACCCTAACTCTAACCCCAATCCTAATTCTAACCATACCCCTTCATAAAACACTAACTCCTAACCGCTAACCCTAACACTAACCAAAAACCCTAATCACTAATCCCTAACCCTAACGCTTAACCTTTACCCTAACCGTTAACCCTCACCCTAAATCTTAACACTGACCCTAACCTTAACCTTTAACTCTAAGCCTAATCATTAACCCTAAAGTATGGAAGACCCTAAGGATAATGGGATCCCTTATCCCTAACCCTAACACTACAGCTAAAAATAACCCTAACCTTGGATCCTTAAACCTAACCCCTAACACTTACTTTAACCCCAAACCCTAACGCTACTCCTAAGCAATAAACCTAACCCTATCTCTTAACCCTAACGCTAGCCCTTACCCTAACGCCTAGATCTAACCCTAAATCTAACCTACCGCCTAATCCTAACCGTAAGCCCTAATGCTAACACTAACACTGAACCCTAAACCTACCCGTAACCCTTAACACTAACCCTATCCGTGAACCTTCACCCTGACCCTAACCATTACCCGCACCCAAGCATTTAACCCTGACCCTAACCCTAATCCTTAATGCTAACCCTAACACTAAACCCTAACCCTAAGCCCAACACTTAACCCTAATCCTATCCCTTAACCCTAACCCTAACCCTAACGCTCACCCCTAAACGTAACCCTAACCGTGACCAGTAAACCTAACCCTAACCTCTAACACAAACCATAGCACATAACTCTAACCCTAAAACTAACCCTAACCTAAACCTAACCCTAAACCCTAACTCTTAACCTTAACCCTAAGCGTTACCTCTCACGCTAACCTTTAATCCTAACCCTAATCTTAATCTTCAACCCTAAACCTAACACTTAACCCTAACCCTGTACCAAACCCTAACCCCTCATCTTAACCCTAACCGTAAAACTCAACCCTAAACCTAAGTGTAACCGTTAAACCTAAGAGTAACCTTTAACCCTAACCCGAATCCCTAACCCTAAGCCCTCACCCTAACACTAAACTTCATCCTTAACCCTAACCATAACCCTAACCCTAAATCTAATTCTCAGACTTCTTGCTTTTTGAGAGTTTAGAAAGCCTGCAATCCTCCCATGCCATGCGTGAAAGGAGGCTCTACCACTGTGTCCTGCATGAAACCCACGGGCCCATACCCAGAGTAGGATAGAGTGGGTTCCCGGGTACAATCCCAGCCCCCTAAACTCCCCCCGCCCGCCTAATGCAGACAGGGCCCGTGCGCTAATCATAAACAATACCTTTAACAGATAACCCTAACCCTGAACATAACACCCAACCCTGTTCCTATTTCTCCCCTTAACACGTAAACCTCACCGTGCGCCTAACTTTAACCTCTTATCCTAACGTTAATGCATAACCCGTTTCCTGAGAACAACCCCTATCCCATAATTCTAACCCTATCTCCTAGTCATCACTGTGACACCTAATCCCTAACCCTAATTCTAAACCGCTAACCCTAACCGTAACCCTACCTACAACCCTAACACTGACAGTAACCCTTACATCTTTCCCCAACCCTATGCCTAACAAAAACCCTAACCCTTGACCCTAACCCTTCACCTAACCCCTAAGCCTTACCCTAACCCTTAACCCTAATCCTAATCCTAACCATTAAACCTAACCCTAGCTCTTAAAGCTAACCCTAAACCTTACCCTCACGACTAGACCTAACCCTGACACTAACCTGACACCTAATCCTAACCAGAACCCCTAAAGCTAACCCTGAACCAAATCCCTAACCCTAGCAGTAAATTTTAACCCTAAACCTAAGCCCAACCCGTAACCCTAATCCTATCCTTTTACCCTAAAACTAACCCCTAAACGTAACCCCTATACCTCACCCTAACTCTAAACCCAATCCTAATTCTAACCATACCCCTTCATAAAACAATAACTCCTAACCGCTAACCCAAACACTAACCAAAAACCCTAATCACTAATCCCTAAACCTAACGCTTAACCTTTACCCTAACCGTTAAACCTTACCGTAAATCTTAACACTGACCCTAACCTTAACCTTTAACTCTAAGCCTTACCATTAACCCTACAGTATGGAAGACTCTTAAGGCTAATGGGATCCCTTATCCCTAACCCTAACACTGCAGGTAAAAATAATCCAAACCTTGGATCCTTAAACCTAACCCCTAACACTTACTTTAACCCCAAACCCTCACCCTACTCCTAAGAAATAAACCTAACCCTATCTCTTAACCCTAACGCTAGCCCTTACCCTAACGCCTAGATCTAACCCTAAATCTAACCTACCGCCTAATCCTAACCTTAAGCCCTAATGCTAACACTAACCCTGAACCCTACACCTACCCGGAACCCTTAACACTAACCCTATCCGTGAACCTTAACCCTGACCCTAACCATTACCCGCACCCAAGCATTTAACCCTGACCCTAACCCTAATCCTTAATGTTATCCCTAACACTAAACCCTAACCCTAAGCCCAACACTTAACCCTAATCCTATCCCTTAACCCTAACCCTAACTCTAATACTAAACCCTAAACGTAACCCTAACCGCGACTAGTAAACCTAACCCTAACCTCTAACACAAACCATAGCACATAACTCTAACCCTAAAACTAACCCTAACCCTAACCCTAAACCCTAACTCTTAACCTTAACCCTAAGCGTTAACTCTCACGCTAACCTTTAATCCTAACCCTAATCCTAATCTTCAACCCTAAACCTAACACTTAACCCTAACCCTGTACCAAACCCTAACCCCTCATCTTAACCCTAACCGTAAACCTCAACCCTAAACCAAAGTGTAACCGTTAAACCTAAGAGTAACCTTAACCCTAACCCTAATCCCTAACCCTAAGCCCTCACCCTAACACTAAACTTCATCCTTAACCCTAACCAGAATCCTAACCCTAAATCTAATTCTCAGACTTCTTGCTTTCTTAGAGTTTAGAAAGCCTGCAATCCTCCCATGCCATGCGTGAAAGGAGGCTCTACCACTGTGTCCTGCATGAAACGTATGGGCCCATACGCAGAGTATGATAGAGTGGGTTCCCGGGTACAATCCCAGCCCCCTAAACTCCCCCCGCCCGCCTAATGCAGACAGGGCCCGTGCGCTAAGCATAAACAATACCTTTAACAGATAACCCTAACCCTGAACATAACACCCAACCCTGTTCCTATTTCTCCCCTTAACACGTAAACCTCACCGTGCGCCTAACTTTAATCTCTTATCCTAACGTTAATGCATAACCCATTTCCTGAGAACAACCCCTATCCCATAATTCTAACCCTATCTCCTAGTCATCACTGTGACACCTAATCCCTAACCCTAATTCTAAACCGCTAACCCTAACCGTAACCCTACCTACAACCCTAACACTGACAGTAACCCTTACTTCTAACCCCAAAGCTATGCCTAACAAAAACGCTAACCCTTGACCCTAACCCTTCACCCTAACCCCTAAGCCTTACCCTAACCCTTAACCCTAATCCTAATCCTACCAATTAAACCTAACCCTAGCTCTTAAAGCTAACCCTAAACCTTACCCTCACGACTAGACCTAACCCTGACACTAACCTGACACCTAATCATAACCAGAACCACTAAAGCTAACGCTGAACCCTATCCCTAACCCTAGCAGTAAATTTTAACCCTAAACCTAAGCCCAACCCGTAACCCTATTCCTATCCTTTTACCCTAAAACTAACCCCTAAACCTAACCCCTGTACCTCACCCTAACTCTAACCGCAATCCTAATTCTAACCATACCCCTTCATAAAACACTAACTCCTAACCACTAACCCTAACACTAACCAAAAACCCTAATCACTAATCCCTAACCCTAACGCTTAACCTTTACCCTAACCATTAACCCTCACCCTAAATCTTAACACTGACCCTAACCTTAACCTTTAACTCTAAGCCTAATCATTAACCCTAAAGTATGGAAGACCCTAAGGATAATGGGATCCCTTATCCCTAACCCTAACACTACAGCTAAAAATAACCCTAACCTTGGATCCTTAAACCTAACCCCTAACACTTACTTTAACCCCAAACCCTAACGCTACTCCTAAGCAATAAACCTAACCCTATCTCTTAACCCTAACGCTAGCCCTTACCCTAACGCCTAGATCTAACCCTAAATCTAACCTACCGCCTAATCCTAACCGTAAGCCCTAATGCTAACACTAACACTGAACCCTAAACCTACCCGTAACCCTTAACACTAACCCTATCCGTGAACCTTCACCCTGACCCTAACCATTACCCGCACCCAAGCATTTAACCCTGACCCTAACCCTAATCCTTAATGCTAACCCTAACACTAAACCCTAACCCTAAGCCCAACACTTAACCCTAATCCTATCCCTTAACCCTAACCCTAACCCTAACGCTCACCCCTAAACGTAACCCTAACCGTGACCAGTAAACCTAACCCTAACCTCTAACACAAACCATAGCACATAACTCTAACCCTAAAACTAACCGTAACCCTAACCCTAACCCTAAACCCTAACTCTTAACCTTAACCCTAAGCGTTACCTCTCACGCTAACCTTTAATCCTAACCCTAATCTTAATCTTCAACCCTAAACCTAACACTTAACCCTAACCCTGTACCAAACCCTAACCCCTCATCTTAACCCTAACCGTAAACCTCAACCCTAAACCTAAGTGTAACCGTTAAACCTAAGAGTAACCTTTAACCCTAACCCTAATCCCTAACCCTAAGCCCTCACCCTAACACTAAACTTCATCCTTAACCCTAACCATAACCCTAACCCTAAATCTAATTCTCAGACTTCTTGCTTTTTGAGAGTTTAGAAAGCCTGCAATCCTCCCATGCCATGCGTGAAAGGAGGCTCTACCACTGTGTCCTGCATGAAACCCACGGGCCCATACCCAGAGTAGGATAGAGTGGGTTCCCGGGTACAATCCCAGCCCCCTAAACTCCCCCCGCCCGCCTAATGCAGACAGGGCCCGTGCGCTAATCATAAACAATACCTTTAACAGATAACCCTAACCCTGAACATAACACCCAACCCTGTTCCTATTTCTCCCCTTAACACGTAAACCTCACCGTGCGCCTAACTTTAACCTCTTATCCTAACGTTAATGCATAACCCATTTCCTGAGAACAACCCCTATCCCATAATTCTAACCCTATCTCCTAGTCATCACTGTGACACCTAATCCCTAACCCTAATTCTAAACCGCTAACCCTAACCGTAACCCTACCTACAACCCTAACACTGACAGTAACCCTTACATCTTTCCCCAACCCTATGCCTAACAAAAACCCTAACCCTTGACCCTAACCCTTCACCCTAACCCCTAAGCCTTACCCTAACCCTTAACCCTAATCCTAATCCTAACCATTAAACCTAACCTTAGCTCTTAAAGCTAACCCTAAACCTTACCCTCACGACTAGACCTAACCCTGACACTAACCTGACACCTAATCATAACCAGAACCCCTAAAGCTAACCCTGAACCCAATCCTTAACCCTAGCAGTAAATTTTAACCCTAAACCTAAGCCCAACCCGTAACCCTACTCCTATCCTTTTACCCTAAAACTAACCCCTAAACCTAACCCCTATACCTCACCCTAACTCTAAACCCAATCCTAATTCTAACCATACCCCTTCATAAAACAATAACTCCTAACCGCTAACCCTAACACTAACCAAAAACCCTAATCACTAATCCCTAAACCTAACGCTTAACCTTTACCCTAACCGTTAACCCTTACCGTAAATCTTAACACTGACCCTAACCTTAACCTTTAACTCTAAGCCTTACCATTAACCCTACAGTATGGAAGACTCTTAAGGCTAATGGGATCCCTTATCCCTAACCCTAACACTGCAGGTAAAAATAATCCAAACCTTGGATCCTTAAACCTAACCCCTAACATTTACTTTAACCCCAAACCCTCACCCTACTCCTAAGCAATAAACCTAACCCTATCTCTTAACCCTAACGCTAGCCCTTACCCTAACGCCTAGATCTAACCCTAAATCTAACCTACCGCCTAATCCTAACCTTAAGCCCTAATGCTAACACTAACCCTGAACCCTACACCTACCCGGAACCCTTAACACTAACCCTATCCGTGAACCTTAACCCTGACCCTAACCATTACCCGCACCCAAGCATTTAACCCTGACCCTAACCCTAATCCTTAATGTTATCCCTAACACTAAACCCTAACCCTAAGCCCAACACTTAACCCTAATCCTATCCCTTAACCCTAACCCTAACTCTAATACTAAACCCTAAACGTAACCCTAACCGCGACTAGTAAACCTAACCCTAAACTCTAACAAAAACCATAGCACATAACTCTAACCCTAAAACTAACCCTAACCCTAACCCTAAACCCTAACACTTAACCTTAACACTAAGCGTTAACTCTCACGCTAACCTTTAATCCTAACCCTAATCCTAATCTTCAACCCTAAACCTAACACTTAACCCTAACACTGTACCAAACCCTAACCCCTCATCTTAACCCTAACCGTAAACCTCAACCCTAAACCAAAGTGTAACCGTTAAACCTAAGAGTAACCTTTAACCCTAACCCTAATCCCTAACCCTAAGTCCTAACCCTAACACTAAACTTCATCCTTAACGCTAACCAGAATCCTAACCCTAAATCTAATTCTCAGACTTCTTGCTTTCTTAGAGTTTAGAAAGCCTGCAATCTTCCCATGCCATGCGTGAAAGGAGGCTCTACCACTGTGTCTTGCATGAAACCCACGGGCCCATACACAGAGTATGATAGAGTGGGTTCCCGGGTACAATCCCAGCCCCCTAAACTCCCCCCGCCCGCCTAATGCAGACAGGGCCCGTGCGCTAAGCATAAACAATACCTTTAACAGATAACCCTAACCCTGAACATAACACCCAACCCTGTTCCTATTTCTCCCCTTAACACGTAAACCTCACCGTGCACCTAACTTTAACCTCTTATCCTAACGTTAATGCATAACCCATTTCCTGAGAACACCCCCTATCCCATAATTCTAACCCTATCTCCTAGTCATCACAGTGACACCTAATCCCTAACCCTAATTCTAAACCGCTAACCCTAACCGTAACCCTACCTACAACCCTAACACTGACAGTAACCCTTACTTCTTTCCCCAACCCTATGCCTAACAAAAACCCTAACCCTTGACCCTAACCCTTCACCCTAACCCCTAAGCCTTACCCTAACCCTTAACCCTAATCCTAATCCTAAACATTAAACCTAACCCTAGCTCTTAAAGCTAACCCTAAACCTTACCCTCACGACTAGACCTAACCCTGACACTAACCTGACACCTAATCCTAACCAGAACCCCTAAAACTAACCCTGAACCCTATCCCTAACCCTAGCAGTAAATTTTATCCCTAAACCTAAGCCCAACCCGTAACCCTAATCCTATCCTTTTACCCTAAAACTAACCCCTAAACCTAACCCCTATACCTCACCCTAACTCTAACCCCAATCCTAATTCTAACCATACCCCTTCATAAAACACTAACTCCTAACCGCTAACCCTAACACTAACCAAAAACCCTAATGACTAATCCCTAACCCTCACGCTTAACCTTTAGCCTAACCGTTAACCCTCACCCTAAATCTTAACACTGACCCTAACCTTAACCTTTAACTCTAAGCCTAATCATTAACCCTACAGTAAGGAAGACCCTTAAGGCTAATGGGATCCCTTATCCCTAACCCTAACATTACAGCTAAAAATAACCCTAACCTTGGATCCTTAAACCTAACCCCTAACACTTACTTTAACCCCAAACCCTAACGCTACTCCTAAGCAATAAACCTAACCCTATCTCTTAACCCTATCGCTAGCCCTTACCCTAACGCCTAGATCTAACCCTAAATCTAACCTACCGCCTAATCCTAACCTTAAGCCCTAATGCTAACACTAACCCTGAACCCTAAATCTACCCGTAACCCTTAACACTAACCCTATCCGTGAACCTTAACCCTGACCCTAAGCATTAAACGCACCCAAGCATTTAAACCTGACCCTAACCCTAATCCTTAATGCTAACCCTAACACTAAACCCTAACCCTAAGCCCAACACTTAACCCTAATCCTATCCCTTAACCCTAACCCTAACCCTAATGCTACCCCCTATACGTAACTCTAACCGTGACCAGTAAACCTAACCCTAACCTCTAAAACGAACCATAGCACATAACTCTAAACCTAAAACTAACCCTAACCCTAACCCTAAACCCTAACCCTTAACCTTAACCCTAAGCGTTAACTCTCACGCTAACCTTTAATCCTAAACCTAATCCTAATCTTCAACCCTAAACCTAACACTTAACCCTAACCCTGTACAAAACCCTAACCCCTCATCTTAACCCTAACCGTAAACCTCAACCCTAAACCAAAGTGTAACCGTTAAACCTAAGAGTAACCTTTAACCCTAACCCTAATCCCTAACCCTAAGCCCTCACTCTAACACTAAACTTCATCCTTAACCCTAACCATAACCCTAACCCTAAATCTAATTCTCAGACTTCTTGCTTTCTTAGAGTTTAGAAAGCCTGCAATCCTCCCATGCCATGCGTGAAAGGAGGCTCTACCACTGTGTCCTGCATGAAACCCACGGGCCCATACCCAGAGTATGATAGAGTGGGTTCCCGGGTACAATCCCAGCCCCCTAAACTCCCCCCGCCCGCCTAATGCAGACAGGGCCCATGCGCTAAGCATAAACAATACATTTAACAGATAACCCTAACCCTGAACATAACACCCAACCCTGTTCCTATTACTCCCCTTAACACGTAAACCTCACCGTGCGCCTAACTTTAACCTCTTATCCTAACGTTAATGCATAACCCATTTCCTGAGAACAACCCCTATCCCATAATTGTAACCCTATCTCCTAGTCATCACAGTGACACCTAATCCCTAACCCTAATTCTAAACCGCTAACCCTAACCGTAACCCTACCTACAACCCTAACACTGACAGTAACCCTTACGTCTTTCCCCATCCCTATGCCTAACAAAAACCCTAACCCTTGACCCTAACCCTTCACCCTAACCCCTAAGCCTTACCCTAACCCTTAACCCTAATCCTAATCCTAACCATTAAACCTAACCCTAGCTCTTAAAGCTAACCCTAAACCTTACCCTCACGACTAGACCTAACCCTGACACTAACCTGACACCTAATCATAACCAGAACCCCTAAAGCTAACCCTGAACCCTATCCCTAACCCTAGCAGTAAATTTTAACCCTAAACCTAAGCCCAACCCGTAACCCTAATCCTATCCTTTTACCCTAAAACTAACCCCTAAACCTAACCCCTATACCTCACCCTAACTCTAACCGAAATCCCAATTCTAACCATACCCCTTCATAAAACAGTAACTCCTAACCGCTAACCCTAACACTAACCAAAAACCCTAATCACTAATCCCTAACCCTAACGCTTAACCTTTACCCTAACCGTTACCCCTCACCCTAAATCTTAACACTGACCCTAACCTTAACCTTTAACTCTAAGCCTAACCCTTAACCCTACAGTAAGGAAGACCCTTAATGCTAATGGGATCCCTTATCGCTAACCCTAACACTACAGCTAAAAATAACCCTAACCTTGGATCCTTAAACCTAACCCCTAAAACTTACTTTAACCCCAAACCCTAACGCTACTCCTAAGCAATAAACCTAACCCTGTCCCTTAACCCTAACGCTAGCCCTTACCCTAACGCCTAGATCTAACCCTAAATCTAACCTACCGCCTAATCCAAACCTTAAGCACTAATGCTAACACTAACCCTGAACCCTAAACCTACCCGTAACCCTTAACACTAACCCTATCCGTGAACCTAAACCCTGAACTAACCATTACCCGCACCCAAGCATTTAACCCTGACCCTAACCCTAATACTTAATGCTAACCCTAACACTAAACCCTAACCCTAAGCCCAACACTTAACCCTAATCCTATCCCTTAACCCTAACCCTAACCCTAACTCTAACCCCTAAACGTAACCCTAACCGTGACCAGTAAACCTAACCCTAACCTCTAACACAAACCATAGCACATAACTCTAACCCTAAAACTAACCCTAACCCTAAACCTAACCCTAAACCGTAACTCTTAACCTTAACACTAAGCGTTAACTCTCACGCTAACTTTAATCCTAACCCTAATCCTAATCTTCAACCCTAAACCTAACACTTAACCCTAACCCTGTACCAAACCCTAACCCCTCATCTTAACCCTAACCTTAAACCTCAACCCTAAACCTAAGTGTAACCATTAAACCTAAGAGTAACCTTTAACGCTAACCCTAATCCCTAACCCTAAGCCCTCACCCTAACACTAAACTTCATCCTTAACCCTAACCATAATCCTAACCCTAAATCTAATTCTCAGACTTCTTGCTTTCTTAGAGTTTAGAAAACCTGCAATCCTCCCATGCCATGCGTGAAAGGAGGCTCCACCACTGTGTCTTGCATGAAACCCATGGGCCCATACCCAGAGTATGATAGAGTGGGTTCCCGGGTACAATCCGAGCTCCCTAAACTCCCCTCGCCCGTCTAATGCAGACAGGGCCCGTGCGCTAAGCATAAACAATACCTTTAACAGATAACCCTAACCCTGAACATAACACCCAACCCTGTTCCTATTTCTCCCCTTAACACGGAAACCTCACCGTGCGCCTAACCTTAACCTCTTATCCTAACGTTAATGCATAACCCATTTCCTGAGAACAACCCCTATCCCATAATTCTAACCCTATCTCCTAGTCATCACTGTAACACCTAATCCATAACCCTAATTCTAAACCACTAACCCTAACCGTAACCCTACCTGCAACCCTAACACTGACAGTAACCCTTACTTCTAACCCCAACGCTATGCCTAACAAAAACCCTAACCCTTGACCCTAACCCTTCACCCTAACCCCTAAGCCTTACCCTAACCCTTAACCCTAATCCTAATCCTGACCATTAAACATAACCCTAGCTCTTAAAGCTAACCCTAAACCTTACCCTCATGACTAGACCTAACCCTGACACTAACCTAACACCTAACCCTAACCAGAACCCCTAAAGCTAACCCTGAACCCTATCCCTAACCCTAGCAGTAAACTTTAACCCTAAACCTAAGCCCAACCCGTAACCCTAATCCTATCCTTTTACCCTAAAACTAACCCCTAAAACTAACCCCTATACCTCACCCTAACTCTAAACCCAATCCTAATTCTAACCATACCAGTTCATAAAACACTAACTCCTAACCGCTAACCCTAACACTAACCAAAAACCCTAATCACTAATCCCTAACCCTAACGCTTAACCTTTACCCTGACCGTTAACCCTCACCCTAAATCTTAACACTGACCCTAACCTTAACCTTTAACTCTAAGCCTAACCCTTAACCCTACAGTAAGGAAGACCCTTAATGCTAATGGGATCCCTTATCCCTAACCCTAACACTACAGCTAAAAATAACCCTAACCTTGGATCCTTAAACCTAACCCCTCACACTTACTTTAACCCCAAACCCTAACCCTAATCCTAAGCATAAAACCTAACCCTATCTCTTAACCCTAATGCTAGCCCCAACCCTAACGCCTAGATCTAACCCTAAATCTAACCTACCGCCTAATCTTAACCTTAAGCCCTAATTCTAACTCTAACCCTGAACCCTAAACCTACCCGTGACCCTTAACACTAACACTATCCGTGAACCTTAACCCTGACCCTAACCATTACCCACACCCCAGCATTTAACCCTGACCCTAACCCTAATCCTTAATGCTAACCCTAACACTAAACCCTAACCCTAGGCCCAACACTTATCCCTAATCCTATCCCTTAACCCTAACCCTAACCCTAATGCTACCCCCTAAACATAACCCTAACCGTGACCAGTAAACCTAAACATAACCTCTAACACAAACCATAGCACATAACTCTAACCCTAAAACTAACCCTAACCCTAACCCTAACCCTAAACCCTAACTCTTAACCTTCACCCTAGCCGTTAACTCTCACGCTAACCTTTAATCCTAACCCTAATCCTAATCTTCAACCCTAAATCTAACACTTAACCCTAACCCTGTACCAAACCCTAACCCCTCATCTTAACCCTAACCGTAAACCTCAACCCTAAACCAAAGTGTAACCGTTAAACCTAAGAGTAACCTGTAACCCTAACCGTAATCCCTAACCCTAAGCCCTCACCCTAACACTAAACTTCATCCTTAACCCTAACCAGAATCCTAACCCTAAATCTAATTCTCAGACTTCTTGCTTTCTTAGAGTTTAGAAAGCCTGCAATCCTCCCATGCCATGCGTGAAAGGAGGCTCTACCACTGTGTCCTGCATGAAACCCATGGGCCCATACCCAGAGTATGATAGAGTGGGTTCCCTGGTACAATCCCAGCCCCGTAAACTCCCCCCGCCCGCCTAATGCAGACAGGGCCCGTGCGCTAAGCATAAACAATACCTTTAACAGATAACCCTAACCCTGAACATAACACCCAACCCTGTTCCTATTTCTCCCCTTAACACGTAAACCTCACCGTGCACCTAACTTTAACCTCTTATCCTAACGTTAATGCATAACCCATTTCCTGAGAACAACCCCTATCCCATAATTCTAACCCTATCTCCTAGTCATCACTGTGACACCTAATCCCTAACCCTAATTCTAAACCGCTAACCCTAACCGTAACCCTACCTACAACCCTAACACTGACAGTAACCCTTACTTCTAACCCCAACGCTATGCCTAACAAAAACCCTAACCCTTGACCCTAACCCTTCACCCTAACCCCTAAGCCTTACCCTAACCCTTAACCCTAATCCTAATCCTAACCATTAAACCTAACCCTAGCTCTTAAAGCTAACCCTAAACCTTACCCTCAAGTCTAGACCTAACCCTGACACTAACCTAACACCTAACCCTAACCAGAACCCCTAAAGCTAACCCTGAACCCTATCCCTAACCCTAACAGTAAACTTTAACCCTAAACCTAAGCCCAACCCGTAACCCTAATCCTATCCTTTTACCCTAAAACTAACCCCTAAACCTAACCCCTATACCTCACCCTAACTCTAACCCCAATCCTAATTCTAACCGTACCCCTTCATAAAACACTAACTCCTAACCGCTAACCCTAACACTAACCAAAAACCCTAATCACTAATCCCTAACCCTAACGCTTAACCTTTACCCTAACCGTTAACCCTCACCCTAAATCTTAACACTGACCCTAACCTTAACCTTTAACTCTAAGCCTAACCCTTAACCCTACAGTAAGGAAGACCCTTAATGCTAATGGGATCCCTTATCCCTAACCCTAACACTACAGCTAAAAATAACCCTAACCTTGGATCCTTAAACCTGACCCCTAACACTTACTTTATCCCCAAACCCTAACCCTAATCCTAAGCATTAAACCTAACCCTATCTCTTAACCCTAACGGTAGCCCTTACCCTAACGCCTAGATCTAACCCTAAATCTAACCTACCGCCTATTCCTAACCTTAAGCACTAATGCTAACACTAACCCTGAACCCTAAACCTACCCTTAACCATTAACACTATCCCTATCCATGAACCTTAAGCCTGACCCTAACCATTACCCGCACCCAAGCATTTAACCCTGACCCTAACCCTAATCCTTAATGCTAACCCTAACACTAAACCCTAACCCTAAGCCCAACACTTAACCCTAATCCTATCCCTTAACCCTAAACCTAACCCTAACCCTAATGCTAACCCCTAAACGTAACTCTAAACGTCACCAGTAAACCTAACCCTAACCTCTAACACAAACCATAGCAGATAATTCTAACCCTAAAACTAACCCTAACCCTAACCCTAAACCCTAACTCTTAACCTTAACCCTAAGCGTTAACTCTCACGCTAACCTTTAATCCTAACCCTAATCCTAATCTTCAACCCTAAACCTAACACTTAACCCTAACCCTGTACCAAACCCTAACCCCTCATCTTAACCCTAACCGTAAACCTCAACCCTAAACCAAAGTGTAACCGTTAAACCTAAGAGTAACCTTTAACCCTAACCCTAATCCCTAACCCTAAGCCCTCACCCTAACACTAAACTTCATCCTTAACCCTAACCAGAATCCTAACCCTAAATCTCATTCTCAGACTTCTTGCTTTCTTAGAGTTTAGAAAGCCTGCAATCCTCCCATGCCATGCGTGAAAGGAGGCTCTACCACTGTGTCCTGCATGAAACCCACGGGCCCATACCCAGAGTATGATAGAGTGGGTTCCCGTGTACAATCCCAGCCCCCTAAACTCCCCCCGCCCGCCTAATGCAGACAGGGCCCGTGCGCTAAGCATAAACAATACCTTTAACAGATAACCCTAACCCTGAACATAACACCCAACCCTGTTCCTATTTCTCCCCTTAACACGGAAACCTCACCGTGCGCCTAACTTTAACCTCTTATCCTAACGTTAATGCATAACCCATTTCCTGAGAACAACCCCTATCCCATAATTCTAACCCTATCTCCTAGTCATCACTGTGACACCTAATCCCTAACCCTAATTCTAAACCGCTAACCCTAACCGTAACCCTACCAACAACCCTAACACTGACAGTAACCCTTACTTCTAACCCCAACGCTATGCCTAACAAACACCCTAACCCTTGACCCTAACCCTTCACCTTAACCCCTAAGCCTTACCCTAACCCTTAACCCTAATCCTAATCCTAACCATTAAACCTAACCCTAGCTCTTAAAGCTAACCCTATACCTTACCCTCACGACTAGACCTAACCCTGACACTAACCTAACACCTAACCCTAACCAGAACCACTAAAGCTAACCCTGAACCCTATCCCTAACCCTAGCAGTAAACTTTAACCCTAAACCTAAGCCCAACCCATAACCCTAATCCTATCCTTTTACCCTAAAACTAACTCCTAAACCTAACCCCTATACCTCACCCTAACTCTAACCCCAATCCTAATTCTAACCATACCCCTTCATAAAACACTAACTCCTAACTGCTAACCCTAACACTAACCAAAAACCCTAATCACTAATCCCTAACCCTAACGCTTAACCTTTACCCTAACGGTTAACCCTCACCCAAAATCTTAACACTGACCCTAACCTTAACCTTTAACTCTAAGCCTAACCCGTAACCCTACAGTAAGGAAGACCCTTAATGCTAATGGGATCCCTTATCCCTAACCCTAACACTACAGCTAAAAATAACCCTAACCTTGGATCCTTAAACCTAACCCCTAACACTTACTTTAACCCCAAACCCTAACCCTAATCCTAAGCATTAAACCTAACCCTATCTCTTAACCCTAACGCTAGCCCTTATCCTAACGCCTAGATCTAACCCTAAATCTAACCTACCGCCTAATCCAAACCTTAAGCCCTAATGCTAACACTAACCCTGAACCCTAAACCTATCCGTAACCCTTAACACTAACCCTATCCATGAACCTTAACCCTGAACCTAACCATTACCCGCACCCAAGCATTTAACCCTGACCCTAACCCTAATCCTTAATGCTAACCCTAACACTAAACCCTAACCCTAAGCCCAACACTTAACCCTAATCCTATCCCTTAACCCTAAACCTAACCCTAACCCTAATGCTAACCCCTAAACGTAACTCTAAACGTCACCAGTAAACCTAACCCTAACCTCTAACACAAACCATAGCAGATAATTCTAACCCTAAAACTAACCCTAACCCTAACCCTAAACCCTAACTCTTAACCTTAACCCTAAGCGTTAACTCTCACGCTAACCTTTAATCCTAACCCTAATCCTAATCTTCAACCCTAAACCTAACACTTAACCCTAACCCTGTACCAAACCCTAACCCCTCATCTTAACCCTAACCGTAAACCTCAACCCTAAACCAAAGTGTAACCGTTAAACCTAAGAGTAACCTTTAACCCTAACCCTAATCCCTCACCCTAACACTAAACTTCATCCTTAACCCTAACCAGAATCCTAACCCTAAATCTCATTCTCAGACTTCTTGCTTTCTTAGAGTTTAGAAAGCCTGCAATCCTCCCATGCCATGCGTGAAAGGAGGCTCTACCACTGTGTCCTGCATGAAACCCACGGGCCCATACCCAGAGTAGGATAGAGTGGGTTCCCGGGTACAATCCCAGCCCCCTAAACTCCCCCCGCCCGCCTAATGCAGACAGGGCCCGTGCGCTAAGCATAAACAATACCTTTAACAGATAACCCTAACCCTGAACATAACACTCAACCCTGTTCCTATTTCTCCCCTTAACACGGAAACCTCACCGTGCGCCTAACTTTAACCTCTTATCCTAACGTTAATGCATAACCCATTTCCTGAGAACAACCCCTATCCCATAATTCTAACCCTATCTCCTAGTCATCACTGTGACACCTAATCCCTAACCCTAATTCTAAACCGCTAACCCTAACCGTAACCCTACCTACAACCCTAACACTGACAGTAACCCTGACTTCTAACCCCAACGCTATGCCTAACAAAAACCCTAACCCTTGACCCTAACCCTTCACCCTAACCCCTAAGCCTTACCCTAACCCTTAACCCTAATCCTAATCCTAACCATTAAAGCTAACCCTAGCTCTTAAAGCTAACCCTAAACCTTACCCTCACGACTAGACCTAACCCTGACACTAACCTAACACCTAACCCTAACCAGAACCACTAAAGCTAACCCTGAACCCTATCCCTAACCCTAGCAGTAAACTTTAACCCTAAACCTAAGCCCAACCCGTAACCCTAATCCTATCCTTTTACCCTAAAACTAACCCCTAAACCTAACCCCTATACCTCACCCTAACTCTAACCCCAATCCTAATTCTAACCATACCCCTTCATAAAACACTAACTCCTAACCGCTAACCCTAACACTAACCAAAAACCCTAATCACTAATCCCTAACCCTAATGCTTAACCTTTACCCTAACCGTTAACCCTCACCCTAAATCTTTTTTTTATTTTTTTTTATTTTTTTTTATTTCTGTTTGTTTTTCAGCTGATCAAGGGGGTACAAAAGATCAGGCTATATACATTGCCTATGCCTCCCCATCCCCCCGAGTCTGAGCTTTAGTTGTGTCCATTTCCTAGACAGTGCACATCACTCTCATCATGTAGGTGTGCACTCCTCCCCTCCCCCCACCCCATCCCCCCCAGAGAGAACTTCAAACGTGTGCATTCCCCAGGCAGTGCGCATCGCACTCATCAAGTAGGTATACACCCATCCCTTCCACCCAGCCCCGACCTCTGTCCAATACCCAATTGGTGTGAATCCCAAATGTGCTCTCAGGGAAACCAGTTTGCTGGTGAGTACATGTGGTGCTTGTTTTTCCATTCTTGGGATACTTCACTTAATAGAATGGGTTCCAGCTCACTCCAGGGGAACCAAAGAGATGCCATATCGCCATCATTTCTGATAGCTGAGTAATATTCCATGGTATACATATACCACATTTTGCTAATCCATTCATGAATCGATGGGCATTTGGATTCTTTCCATATCTTTGAGATTGTGAATTGTGCTGCTATAAACATTCGGGTGCAGGTGTCTTTTTTATAGAATGACTTTTGTTCTTCTGGGTAGATGCCCAGTAATGGGATTGCTGGATCGAATGGTAGGTCTACTTGAATCTGTTTAAGGTATCTCCACATTGCTTTCCACAGGGGCTGCACTAGTTTACAGTCCCACCAGCAGTGTATGAGAGTACCTGTCTCTCCACACCCACGCCAACATGTATAGTTTTGGGACTTTTTGATAAAGGCCGTTCTCACTGGAGTTAAGTGATATCTCATTGTGGTTTTGATTTGCATTTCCCTGATGATTAGAGATGTTGAACACTTTTTCATATGTTTGTTAGCCATTTTTATATCTTCTTTTGAAAAATTTCTATTCATGTCCTTTGCCCACTTTTTGATAGGGTTGTTCAATTTTTTCTTACTGATTTTCCTGAGTTCTAAATAGATTCTTGTTATCAGTCCTTTATCTGATGTGTAGTATGCGAAAATTTTTTCCCATTCTGTAGGTTGTCTATTTACTCTTGTGACTGTTTCTTTGGCTGTGCAGAAGCTTTTTAATTTGATCAGGTCCCATTTATTTATTTTCGTTGCTGCTGTGATTGCCTTAGGGGTCTTCTTCATAAATTCTTTGCCTAGGCCAATGTCTGTAAGAGTCTTTCCTACGTTTTCTTCTAGAATTCTAATAGTTTCTGACCTAAGGTTTAAGTCTGTTAACCACCGTGATTTGATTTTTGTGAGGGGTGAGAGCTGTGTGTCCTGTTTTAGTCTTCTACATGTGGATATCCAGTTTTCCCAGCACCATTTATTAAATAAGGAATCTTTTCCCCAGAGTATGTTTTTGTCTGCTTTGTCAAAGATTAGATGGCTATATGAGGATGGTTTTATATTGGGATTTTCTGTTCTGTTCCACTGGTCTGTGTCTCGGCACTTGTGCCAGTACCAGGCTGTTTTTAGAACCACAGCCTTGTAGTAAAGTTTGAAGTCTGGCAAATTAATACCTCCCATTTTGTTTTTGTTGCTTAATATTGCTTTTGCTAAACGGGGTCTTCTCTGATTCCATACAAAGCGTAAAATTATTTTTTCTATGTCTGTGAAAAAAGATGTTGATAATTTAATAGGGATTGCATTGAATCTGTAGATAACTTTGGGCAGTATAGACATTTTAACAATGTTGATTCTACCGATCCATGAGCATGGTATGGTTTTCCACCTATTTACATGTTCTGCAATTTCCTTCCTCAGTGTTTCATAGTTCTCCCTATAGAGGTCCTTTACCTCCTTAGTTAAATAAATTCCTAGGTATTTTATTTTCTTTGTTGCTATTTTGAAGGGTATTGAGTCCTTAATTTGGTTCTCCGTTTGACTGTTATTGGCGTATATGAATGCCTCTGATTTGTGTGTATTGATTTTGTATCCTGAGACTTTGCTGAATTCATTAATCAATTCCAGTAGTCTCTTGGTTGAAATCTTGGGGTTTTCTAGATATAACATCATATCATCAGCAAAGAGTGAGAGTTTGATCTCTTCTGTCCCTATTTGGACTCCCTTGATTCTGCTCTCTTGTCTGATAGCTCTTGCAAGGACTTCCATTACTATGTTGAAAAGTAATGGGGACAGTGGGCAGCCTTGTCTGGTTCCAGTTCGAAGTGGGAATGCTTTCAGTTTTTCCCCATTCAGTATGATGTTGGCTGTGGGTTTGTCATATATGGCTTATATCATTTTTAGATAGGCCCCGTCTATGCCTATTTTTTTGAGTGTTCTTATCATAAAAGGGTGTTGAATTTTGTCGAATGCTTTTTCTGCATCTATTGAGAGTATCATATGATCTTTATTTTTGCTTCTATTTATGTGATGATTTACATTTATAGATTTGCGTATGTTAAACCATCCCTGCATCTCTGGGATGAAGCCCACTTGGTCGTGATGGATTATTTTTTTGATAAGCACTTGGATTCGGTTTGCTAGAATTTTATTGAGAATTTTTGCATCTATATTCATAAGAGAAATTGGTCTATAGTTCTCTGTTTTAGTTGCATCCTTTCCTGGTTTTGGTATTAGGGTTATGTTGGCTTGGTAAAAAGTGTTGGGGAGAATCCCATCCTTCTCTATATTGGAGAATAGTTTATGTAGGATGGGCACCAGTTCTTCTTTGTAGGTATGGTAGAATTCAGGTGTGAACCCATCTGGTCCAGGGCTTTTCTTTTTGGGAAGGTTTTTTATTGCTGTTTCGATTTCAGATCTAGATATCGGTCTATTTAGGAATTCTACTTCTTCCTGGTTGAGCCTGGGAAGGCTGTGTGTTTCTAGGAATTTGTCCATTTCCTCCAGGTTTTCTAATTTGTGTGCATAAAGATTTTTGTAGAATTCATATATGGTATCCTGTATCTCTGTGGCATCCGTCGTGATTACTCCTTTTGTGTTCCTGATGGAGGTTATAAGAGATTTTTCTTTTCTGTTCTTGGTTAGTCTAGCCAGAGGTGTGTCAATTTTGTTTATTTTTTCAAAGAACCAACTTTTGGTTTTATTAATCTCCCTTATGGTTTGATTGTTGTCCTTTTCATTTAGTTCTGATTTAATCTTAATAATTTCTCTCCTTCTGCTGGGTTTGGGATCGGTCTGTTCTTCCTTCTCCAGCACTTTGAGTCTATTCATTAGATTGTCTAATTGTAAGTTTTCTGTCTTTTTGGTATAAGCATTTATGGAAATAAATTTTCCTCTCAGGACTGCTTTAGCTGTGTCCCACAGATTTTGATAGGTTGTATCTCCTTTGTCATTTAATTCAAAAAATCTTTTGATTTCCGACTTGATTTCTTCATTTATAAAATGATTGTTCAGGAGAAGGTTATTTAGCTTCCATGACTTTGAGTAGAAGTGAGGATTTCTGTTAGGGTTCATTGTTACTTTTATTCCACTGTGATCTGAGAAGATGCATGGTATAATTTCTATATTTTTAAATTTTTTAAGGCATGCTTTATGACCTAAGATATGGTCAGTCTTGGAGAATGTCCCATGAGCTGATGAGAAGAAAGTATATTCAGTGGTTTTTGGGTAGAATGTCCTGTAGATATCAGTCAGGCCCATTTGATCGAGCGTTGTATTTAAGTCCACTATTTCTTTGTTTATTTTTTGTTTGGAAGATCTGTCCTGAACTGTCAGTGGCGTGTTAAAATCTCCGGCTACTAATGTGTTGTTATCTATCATTTGGTTGAGATCAAGTAGGGTTTGCTTTATGAATCTGGGTGCACCTAGATTGGGTGCATATATATTAAGTATAGTTATGTCTTCTTGTTGAATTGTACCCTTCACCAGTATATAGTAACCATCTTTGTCTTTCTTTACTTTTGTTGATTTGAAAACTACGTTATCGGAGATTAGAACCGCCACGCCAGCTTTCTTTTGGGTTCCATTTGCTTGGAATATTGATTTCCATCCTTTTATCTTCAGCCTAAATGCATCCTTGCAGGTTAGATGAGTTTCCTGAAGACAGCAGATACTTGGCTTATATTTTTTTATCCATTGGGCCAGTCTATGTCTCTTGAGTGGGGAATTCAATCCATTCACATTTAATGAGAGAACTGATAGGTGAGACAGATTGCTTTTCCTCAAGTTGGGTTGAATTTCATTGATCTGTTTTCTCTCTTGAGCCATTATGATAACTGGGTTTTTATATTTATCTCTTGATTAGTGTTACATTCGAGGGTCCTTCTTGTGCTGGACCATGTGTAACTCTGTTTTGAGTACTTCTTGGAGAGCTGGTCTTGTCTTGGTGAATTCCCTAAGTTTCTGTTTATCTGAGAATGTCTTAATTTCACCTTCATATATAAAACTGAGCTTAGCTGGATACAGGATTCTAGGCTGGGCATTATTCTGCTTCAGAAGAGTGAGAATGGGGCCCCAATCTCTTCTTGCTTGTAAGGTTTCAGTTGAGAAATCTGGCGTGATTCGGATGGACTTTCCTTTGTATGTTACTTGATTTTTTCTCCTTACAGCTCGAAGAAGGGCCTCTTTAGTGGATATTTTGGTCAGTCTAATGACTACATGACGTGGTGTCTTCCTATTTGGTATGAATCACCCAGGGGTTCTTTGAGCTTCTTGAACCTGTATATCTAGAGATTTGGCTAGGCCTGGGAAATTTTCCTCAATTATATCTTCGAATAGTTTATTCAACCCTTGCTTATTGTCTTCTTCACCCTCAGGAATGCCGATAACTCTGACGTTAGGCTTCTTCACATAATCCCACATTTCTTGTAGACTGTGGTTAATTCTCATGTTTGTTTGTTTCAGCTCTGTAACTGACTTATTTAATTGGAAAGTGTTGTCTTCGATCTCTGAGATTCTTTCTTCTGTTTGATCTACCCTGCTCTTGAGACTTTCCACTGTGTTTTGTAGCTCCTTGAATAAATTCTTCATTTCCAGGAGTTCAGTTTGATTTTTCTTCAGTATTTCAATTTCTTTGGTGAATTTTTCTTCCAAGTCCTGGATCTTTTTTGTGGTTTCTTTATGTTGATTATCCATTTTTACTTGCATGCTGTTCAGCGTGTTTATGATCCATGTTTGAAATTCTTCCTGTGACATGTTGCTATTTGGAATCTGGTTTGTGTTAATTGGTGGTGAACTAGTAATCCTCTTTGAGGGTGAAGTTTCAGCTTGATTCTTTATACTTCCAGAGTTCTTTCGCTGAGCCCTTTCCATCTGGATGAATCCTTAAGATTCCTTCTTTCAGCTCTAGTCTGGAAAGGGGCAGGCCGTGAGCGCCAGGTAAGCTGCCTCCTCTGTCGCTAGGGGGAGCCCTTCGCGTGTTGTTCAGGGTTTTGCTACCTCCGCTGGGGGGGCTGCTCCTCTTCCTCTCCCGAGGTGGTTTCCGTCTCTCTCTGCGAGAAAGACAGTGGATAGGGGGAGGGGAGCGGCGCCCTCGTTCGCCCAGCGCCCCAGCTGCTGCAGTTCCCGTGGGCGATGGGCCTCCCCGTCCCAATGTCCGCAAGGTCCACGCTCAACTCTCTCGTGACTGGGGAACCACTCAGTGTTCACACAAAGGCTTAGCTCCTAGTCGGTCCGTGGACTAGGGAAGCGAGCCGCCCGGTACCCAATCACTTCACCGGGTTTAGGGTGCAAAACCCAACAATGGCGACCGCCCGTCTGCAGCACTGTCGCTGGGGTTGAACGCTGAGCGACCGGCAGAGGCCAGAGGAGCCGAGACCGGGAGAACCCAGCCCCGCCTAAATGAGACAGATCGGCGTCTGCTCGAGCCGGGAGGGAGGCAGCCCCACAGCCCGCGTATAGGAGACAGTTGCTAGGCGCCTCAGCTGCGCACAGCGCACAGCGTTCTAGGGTCCAAAAAGCCTCCCGCCAATGTCTCCTCTGCAGAGCTCACGTCTCCCGCGGCAATTCTGCGCCGACTTTGGGCAAATCCCCAATTGAGTGGGTGTGGAGGTCAGAGGGGGAACAAGATGCTTTCCTGTGGGGCTGAACCCACCCCACTCTCTGGTGGGGTGCGTACAACCGTCCCGCGCTCCCTTCTCTGATGACCCTCCGCACTCTCTAGTTTTTCACGCTGTATTTCCCGATCACCTCAGTCCTTTCTCGTTCTCTCTCTGTCCCACGCTGATTCTCCGTGGGTTCACGCCGCCGTTCTTGTGGGGGAGTGAACCTCTAGCGTTGTGGCAGTCCGAGACCCATGCCTTCCACTCCGGGAGCACGAATCCAGGAGGTCACCACCATTCCGCCATCTTCCCCCCCACCCTAAATCTTAACACTGACCCTAACTTTAAACTTTAACTCTAAGCCTAACCCTTAACCCTACAGGAAGGAAGACCCTTAATGCTAATGGGATCCCTTATCCCTAACCCTAACACTACAGCTAAAAATAACCCTAACCTTGGATCCTTAAACCTAACCCCTAACACTTACTTTAACCCCAAACCCTAACCCTAATCCTAAGCATTAAACCTAACCCTATCTCTTAACCTAACGCTAGCCCTTACTCTAACGCCTAGATATAACCCTAAATCTAACCTACCGCCTAATCCTAACCTTAAGCCCTAATGCTAACACTAACCCTGAACCCTAAACCTACCCGTAACCCTTAACACTAACCCTATCCATGAACCGTAACCCTGACACTAACCATTACCCGCACCCAAGCATTTAACCCTGACCCTAACCCTAATCCTTAATGCTAACCCTAACACTAAACCCTAACCCTAAGCCCAACACTTATCCCTAATCCTATCCCTTAACCCTAACCCTAACCCTAACCCTAATGCTACCCCCTAAACGTAACCCTAACCGTGACCAGTAAACCTAACACTAACCTCTAACAAAAAAAATAGCACATAACTCTAACCCTAAAACTAACCCTAACTCTAACCCTAACCCCTAACTCATAACCTTAACCCTAAGCGTTAACTCTCACGCTAACCTTTAATCCTAACCCTAATCCTAATCTTCAACCCTAAACCTAACACTTAATCCTAACCCTGTACCAAACCGTAACCCTCATCTTAACCCTAACCGTAAACCTAAACCCTAAACCAAAGTGTAACCGTTAAACCTAAGAGTAACCTTTAACCCTAACCCTATTCCCTAACCCTAAGCCCTCACCCTAACACTAAACTTCATCCTTAACCCTAACCAGAATCCTAATCCTAAATCTAATTCTCAGACTTCTTGCTTTCTTAGAGTTTAGAAAGCCTGCAATCCTCCCATGCCATGCGTGAAAGGAGGCTCTACCACTGTGTCCTGCATGAAACCCACGGGCCCATACCCAGAGTATGATAGAGTGGGTTCCCGGGTACAATCCCAGCCCCCTAAACTCCCCCCGCCCGCCTAATGCAGACAGGGCCCGTGCGCTAAGCATAAACAATACCTTTAACAGATAACCCTAACCCTGAACATAACACCCAACCCTGTTCCTATTTCTCCCCTTAACACGTAAACCTCACCGTGCGCCTAACTTTTACCTCTTATCCTAACGTTAATGCATAACCCATTTCCTGAGAACAACCCCTATCCCATAATTCTAACCCTATCTCCTAGTCATCACTGTGACACCTAATCCCTAACCCTAATTCTAAACCGCTAACCCTAACCGTAACCCTACCTACAACCCTAACACTGACAGTAACCCTTACTTCTAACCCCAACGCTATGCCTAACAAAAACCCTAAACCTTGACCCTAACCCTTCACCCTAACCCCTAAGCCTTACCCTAACCCTTTACCCTAATCCTAATCCTAACCATTAAACCTAACCCTAGCTCTTAAAGCTAACCCTAAACCTTACCCTCACGACTAGACCTAACCCTGACACTAACCTAACACCTAACCCTAACCAGAACCCCTAAAGCTAACGCTGAACCCTATCCCTAACCCTAGCAGTGAATTTTAACCCGAAACCTAAGCCCAACCCGTAACCCTAATCCTATCCTTTTACCCTAAAACTAACCCCTAAACCTAACCCCTATACCTCACCCTAACTCTAACCCCAATCCTAATTCTAACCATACCGCTTCATAAAACACTAACTCCTAACCGCTAACCCTAACACTAACCAAAAACCCTAATCACTAATCCCTAACCCTAACACTTAACCTTTACCCTAACCGTTAACCCTCACCCTAAATCTTAACACTGACCCTAACCTTAACCTTTAACTCTAAGCCTAACCATTAACCCTACAGTATGGAAGACCCTTAATGCTAATGGGATCCCTTATCCCTAAACCTAACACTACAGCTAAAAATAACCTTAACCTTGGATACTTAACCTAACCCCTAACACTTACTTTAACCCCAAACCCTGATCCTATTCCTAAGCAATAAACCTAACCCTATCTCTTAACCCTAACGGTAGCCCTTACCCTAACGCCTAGATCTAACCCTAAATCTAACCTACCGCCTAATCCTAACCTTAAGCCCTAATGCTAACACTAACCCTGAACCCTCAACCTACCCGTAACCCTTAACACTAACCCTATCCGTGAACCTTAACCCTGACCCTAACCATTACCCGCACCCAAGCATTTAACCCTGACCCTAACCCTAATCCTTAATGCTAACCTTAACACTAAACCCTAACCCTAAGCCCAACACTTAACCCTAATCCTATCCCTTAACCCTAACCCTAACCCTAACCCTAATGCTAACCCCTAAACGTAACCCTAAGCGTGACCAGTAAACCTAACCCTAACCTCTAACACAAACCATAGCACATAACTCTAACCCTAAAACTAACCCTAACCCTAACCCTAAGCCCTAACACTTAACCTTAACCCTAAGCGTTAACTCTCACGCTAACCTTTAATCCTAACCCTAATCCTAATCTTCAACCCTAAACCTAACACTTAATCCTAACCCTGTACCAAACTGTAACCCCTCATCTTAACCCTAACCGTAAACCTCAACCCTAAACCAAAGTGTAACCGTTAAACCTAAGAGTAACCTTTAACCCTAACCCTATTCCCTAACCCTAAGACCTCACCCTAACACTAAACTTCATCCTTAACCCTAACCAGAATCCTAACCCTAAATCTAATTCTCAGACTTCTTGCTTTCTTAGAGTTTAGAAAGCCTGCAATCCTCCCATGCCATGCGTGAAAGGAGGCTCTACCACTGTGTCCTGCATGAAACCCACGGGCCCATACCCAGAGTATGATAGAGTGGGTTCCCGGGTACAATCCCAGCCCCCTAAACTCCCCCCACCCGCCTAATGCAGACAGGGCCCGTGCGCTAAGCATAAACAATACCTTTAACAGATAACCCTAACCCTGAACATAACACCCAACCCTGTTCCTATTTCTCCCCTTAACATGTAAACCTGACCGTGCTCCTAACTTTAACCTCTTATCCTAACGTTAATGCATAACCCATTTCCTGAGAACAACCCGATCCCATAATTCTAACCCTATCTCCTAGTCATCACTGTGACACCTAATCCCTAACCCTAATTCTAAACCGCTAACCCTAACCGTAACCCTACCTACAACCCTAACACTGACAGGAACCCTTACTTCTAACCCCAACGCTATGCCTAACAAAAACCCTAACCCTTCACCCTAAACCCTAAGCCTTACCCTAACCCTTAACCCTAATCCTAATCCTAACCATTAAACCTAACCCTAGCTCTTAAAGCTAACCCTAAACCTTACCCTCACGACTAGACCTAACCCTGACACTAACCTAACACCTTACCCTAACCAGAACCCCTAAAGCTAACCCTGAACCCTATCTCTAACGCCAGCAGTAAACTTTAACCCTAAACCTAAGCCCAACCTGTAACCCTAATCCTATCCTTTTACCCTAAAACTAACCCCTAAACCTAACCCCTATACCTCACCCTAACTCTAACCCCAATCCTAATTCTAACCATACCCCTTCATAAAACACTAACTCCTAACCACTAACCCTAACACTAACCAAAAACCCTAATCACTAATCCCTAACCGTAACGCTTAACCTTTACCCTAACCGTTAACCCTCACCCTAAATCTTAACACTGACCCTAACCTTAACCTTTAACTCTAAGCCTAATCCTTAACCCTACAGTAAGGAAGACCCTTAATGCTAATGGGATCCCTTATCCCTAACCCTAACACTACAGCTAAAAATAACCCTAACCTTGGATCCTTAAACCTAACCCCTAACACTTAATTTAACCCCAAACCCTAACCCTAATCCTAAGCATTAAACCTAACCCTATCTCTTAACCCTAACGCTAGCCCTTACCCTAACGCCTAGATCTAACCCTAAATCTAACCTACCGCCTAATCCTAACCTTAAGCCCTAATGCTAACACTAACCCTGAACCCTAAACCTACCCGTAACCCTTAACACTAACCCTATCGGTGAACCTTAACCCTGACCCTAACCATTACCCGCACCCAAGCATTTAACCCTGACCCTAACACTAATCCTTAATGATAACCCTAACACTAAACCCTAACCCTAAGCCCAACATTTAACCCTAATCCTATCCCTTAATCCTAACCCTAACCCTAATGCTAACCTCTAAACGTAACCCTAACCGTGCCCAGTAAACCTAACCCTAACTTCTATCACAAACCATAGCACATAACTCTAACCCTAAAACTAACCCTAACCCTAACCCTTAACCTTAACCCTAAGCGTTAAGTCTCACGCTAACCTTTAATCCTAACCCTAATCCTAATCTTCAACCCTAAACCTAACACTTAACCCTAACCCTGTACCAAACCCTAACCCCTCATCTTAACCCTAACCGTAAACGTCAACCCTAAACCAAAGTGTAACCGTTAAACCTAAGAGTAACTTTTAACCCTAACCCGAATCCCTAACCGTAAGCCCTCACACTAACACTAAACTTCATCCTTAACCCTAACCAGAATCCTAACCCTAAATCTAATTCTCACACTTCTTGCTTTCTTAGAGTTTAGAAAGCCTGCAATCCTCTCATGCCATGCGTGAAAGGAGGCTCTACCACATTGTCCTGCATGAAACCCACGGGCCCATACTCAGAGTATGATATAGTGGGTTCCCGGGAACAATCCCAGCCCCCTAAACTCCCCCCGCCCGCCTAATGCAGACAGGGCCCGTGCGCTAAGCATAAACAATACCTTTAACAGATAACCCTAACCCTGAACATAACACCCAACCCTGTTCCTATTTCTCCCCTTAACAAGTAAACCTCACCTTGCACCTAACTTTAACCTCTTATCCTAACGTTAATGCATAACCCATTTCCTGAGAACAACCCCTATCCCATAATTCTAACCCTATCTCCTAGTCATCACTGTGACACCTAATCCCTAACCCTAATTCTAAACCGCTAACCCTAACCGTAACCCTACCTACAACCCTAACACTGACAGTAACTCTTACTTCTAACCCCAACGCTATGCCTAACAAAAACCCTAACCCTTGACCCTAACCCTTCACCCTAACCCCTAAGCCTTACCCTAACCCTTAACCCTAATCCTAATCCTAACCATTAAACCTAACCCTAGGTCTTAAAGCTAACCCTAAACCTTAGCCTCACGACTAGACCTAACCCTGACACTAACCTAACACCTAACCCTAACCAGCACCCCTAAAGCTAACCCTGAACCCTATCCCTAACGCTAGCAGTAAACTTTAACCCTAAACCTAAGCCCAACCCGTAACCCTAATAATATCCTTTTACCCTAAAACTAACCCCTAAACCTAACCCCTATACCTCACCCTAACTCTAACCCCAATCCTAATTCTAACCATACCCCTTCATAAAACACTAACTCCTAACCGCTAACCCTAACACTAACCAAAAACCCTAATCACTAATCCCTAACCCTAACGCTTAACCTTTACCCTAACCGTTAACCCTCACCCTAAATCTTAACACTGACCCTAACCTTAACCTTTAACTCTAAGCCTAACCCTTAACCCTACAGTAAGGAAGACCCTTAATGCTAATGGGATCCCTTATCCCTAACCCTAACACTACAGCTAAAAATAACCCTAACCTTGGATCCTTAAACCTAACCCCTAACACTTACTTTAACCCCAAACCCTAACCCTAATCCTAAGCATTAAACCTAACCCTATCTCTTAACCCTAACGCTAGCCCTTAACCTAACGCCTAGATCTAACCCTAAATCTAACCTACCGCCTAATCCCAGCCTTAAGCCCTAATGCTAACACTAACACTGAACCCTAAACCTACCCGTAACCCTTAACACTAACCCTATCCGTGAACCTTAACCCTGACCCTAACCATTACCCGCACCGAAGCATTTAACCCTGACCTTAACCCTAATCCCTAATGCTAACCCTAACACTTAACCCTAACCCTAAGCCCAACACTTAACCCTAATCCTATCCCTTAACCCTAACCCTAACCCTAATGCTACCCCCAAAACGTAACCCTAACCGTGACCAGTAAACCTAACCCTAACCTCTAACACAAACCATAGCACATAACTCTAACCCTAAAACTAACCCTAACCCTAACCCTAAACACTAACTCTTAACCTTAACCCTAAGCGTTAACTCTGATGCTATCCTTTAATCCTAACCCTAATCCTAATCTTCAACCCTAAACCTAACACTTAACCCTAACCCTGTACCAAACCCTAACCCCTCATCTTAACCCTAACCGTAAACCTCAACCCTAAACCAAAGTGGAACCGTTAAACCTAAGAGTAACCTTTAACCCTAACCCTAATCCCTAACCCTAAGCCCTCACCCTAACACTAAACTTCATCCTTAACCCTAACCAGAAACCTAACCCTAAATCTAATTCTCAGACTTCTTGCTTTCTTAGAGTTTAGAAAGCCTGCAATCCTCCCATGCCATGCGTGAAAGGAGGCTCTACCACTGTGTCCTGCATGAAACCCACGGGCCCATACCCAGAGTATGATAGAGTGGGTTCCCGGGTACAATCCCAGCCCCCTAAACTCCCCCCGCCCGCCTAATGCAGACAGGGCCCGTGCGCTAAGCATAAACAATACCTTTAACAGATAACCCTAACCCTGAACATAACACTCAACCCTGTTCCTATTTCTCCCCTTAACACGTAAACCTCACCGTGCGCCTAACTTTAACCTCTTATCCTAACGTTAATGCATAACCCATTTCCTGAGAACAACCTCATCCCATAATTCTAACCCTATCTCCTAGTCATCACTGTGACACCTAATCCCTAACCCTAACTCTAAACCGCTAACCCTAACCGTAACCCTACCTACAACTCTAACACTGACAGTAACCCTTACTTCTAACCCCAACGCTATGCCTAACAAAAACCCTAACCCTTGACCCTAACCCTTCACCCTAACCCCTAAGCCTTACCCTAACCCTTAACCCTAATCCTAGTCCTAACCATTAAACCTAACCCTAGCTCTTAAAGCTAACCCTAAAACTTACCCTCACGACTAGACCTAACCCTGACACTAACCTAACACCTAAACCTAACCAGAACCCCTAAAGCTAACCCTGAACCCTATCCCTAACCCTAGCAGTAAACTTTAACCCTAAACCTAAGCCCAACCCGTAACCCTAATTCTATCCTTTTACCCTAAAACTAACCCCTAAACCTAACCCCTATACCTCACCCTAACTCTAACCCCAATCCTAATTCTAACCATACCCCTTCATAAAACACTAACTCCTAACCGCTAACCGTAACACTAACCAAAAACCCTAATCACTAATCCCTAACCCTAACGCTTAACCTTTACCCGAACCGTTAACCCTCACCCTAAATCTTAACACCGACCCTAACCTTAACCTTTAACTCTAAGCCTAACCCTTAACCCTGCAGTAAGGAAGACCCTTAATGCTAATGGGATCCCTTATCCCTAACCCTAACACTACAGCTAAAAATAACCCTAACCTTGGATCCTTAAACCTAACCCCTAACACTTACTTTAACCCCAAACCCTAACCCTAATCCTAAGCATTAAACCTAACCCTATCTCTTAACCCTAACGCTAGCCCTTACCCTAACGCCTAGATCTAACCCTAAATCTAACCTACGGCCTAATCCTAACCTTAAGCACTAATGCGAACACTAACCCTGAACCCTAAACCTACCCGTAACCCTTAACACTAACCCTATACGTGAACCTTAAACCTGACCCTAACCATTACCCGCACGCAAGCATTTAACACTGACCCTAACCCTAATCCTTAATGCTAACCTTAACACTAAACCCTAACCCTAAGCCCAACACTTATCCCTAATCCTATCCCTTAACCCTAACCGTAACCCTAATGCTACCCCCTAAACGTAACCGTAAACGTGACCAGTAAACCTAACCCTAACCTCTAACACGAACCATAGCACATAACTCTAACCCTAAAACTAACCCTAACCCTAAACCTAACCCTAAACCCTAACTCTTAACCTTAAAACTAAGCGTTAACTCTCACGCTAACTTTAATCCTAACCCTGATCCTAATCTTCAACCCTAAACCTAACACTTAACCCTAACCCTGTACCAAAACCTAACCCCTCATCTTAACCCTAACCGTAAACCTCAACCCTAAATCAAAGTGTAACCGTTAAACCTAAGAGTAACCTTTAACCCTAACCCTAATCCCTAACCCTACGCCCTCACCCGAACACTAAACTTCATCCCTAACGCTAACCATAATCCTAACCCTAAATCTAATTCTGAGACTTCTTGCTTTCTTAGAGTTTAGAAAGCCTGCAATCCTCCCATGCCATGCGTGAAAGGAGGCTCTACCACTATGTCCTGCATGAAACCCATGGGCCCATACCCAGAGTATGATAGAGTGGGTTCCCGGGTAAAATCCCAGCCCCCTAAACTCCCCCCGCCCGCCTAATGCAGACAGGGCCCGTGCGCTAAGCATAAACAATACCTTTAACAGATAACCCTAACCCTGAACATAACACCCAACCCTGTTCCTATTTCTCCCCCTAACACGTAAACCTCACCGTGCGCCTAACTTTAACCTCTTATCCTAACGTTAATGCATAACCCATTTCCTGAGAACAACCCCTATCCCATAATTCTAACCCTATCTCCTAGTCATCACTGTGACACCTAATCCCTAACCCTAATTCTAAACCGCTAACCCTAACCGTAACCCTACCTACAACCCTAACACTGACAGTAACCCTTACTTCTAACCCCAACGCTATGCCTAACAAAAACCCTAACCCTTGATCCTAACCCTTCACCCTAACCCCTAAGCCTTACCCTAACCCTTAACCCTAATCCTAATCCTAACCATTAAACCTAACCCTAGCTCTTAAAGCTAACCCTAAACCTTACCCTCACGACTAGACCTAACCCTGACACTAACCTAACACCTAACCCTAACCAGAATCCCTAAAGCTAACCCTGAACCCTATCCCTAACCCTAGCAGTAAACTTTAACCCTAAACCTAAGCCCAACCCGTAACCCTAATCCTATCCTTTTACCCTAAAACTAACCCCTAAACCTAACCCCTATACCTCACCCTAACTCTAACCCCAATCCTAATTCTAACCATACCACTTCATAAAACACTAACTCCTAACCGCTAACCCTAACACTAACCAAAAACCCTAATCACTTATCCCTAACCCTAACGCTTAACCTTTACCCGAACCGTTAACCCTCACCCTAAATCTTAACACTGACCCTAACCTTAACCTTTAACTCTAAGCCTAACCCTTAACCCTACAGTAAGGAAGACCCTTAATGCCAATGGGATCCCTTATCCCAACCCTAACACTACAGCTAAAAATAACCCTAACCTTGGATCCTTAAACCTAACCCCTAACACTTACTTTAACCCCAAACCCTAACCCTAATCCTAAGCATTAAACCTAACCCTATCTCTTAACCCTAACGCTAGCCCTTACCCTAACGCCTAGATCTAACCCAAAATCTAACCTACCGCCAAATCCTAACCTTAAGCCCTTATGCTAACACTAACCCTGAACCCTCAACCTACCCGTAACCCTTAACACTAACCCTATCCGTGAACCTTAACCCTGACCCTAACCATTACCCGCACCCAAGCATTTAACCCTGACCCTAACCCTAATCCTTAATGCTAACCCTAACACTAAACCCTAACCCTAAGCCCAACACTTAAGCCTTGTACTATCCCTTAAACCTAACCCTAAAACTAATGCTACCCCGTAAACATAACCCTAACCGTGACCAGTAAACCTAACCCTACCCTCTAACACAAACCATAGCACATAACTCTAACCCTAAAACTAACCCTAACCCTAATCCTAACCCTAACCCTAACCCTTAACGCTACAGTAAGGAATACCATTAATGCTGATGGGATCCCTTATCCCTAACCCTAAAACTACAGCTAAAAATAACCCTAACCTTGGATCCTTAAACCTAACCCCTAACACTTACTTTAACCCCAAACCCTAACCCTAATCCTAAGCATTAAACCTAACGCTATCTCTTAACCCTAACACTAGCCCTTACCCTAACGCCTAGATCTAACCCTAAAACTAACCTACCGCCTAATCCTAACCTTAAGCCCTAATGCTAACTCTAACCCTAAACCCTCAACCTACCCATAACTCTTAACACTAACCCTATCCGTGAACCTTAACCCTGACCCTAACCATTACCCGCACCCAAGCATTTAACCCTGACCCTAACCCTAATCCTTAATGCTAACCTTAACACTAAACCCTAAACCTAAGCCCAACACTTAACCCTAATCCTATCCCTTAACCCTAACCCTAACCCTAACCCTAATGCTACCCCCTAAACGTAACCCTACCGTGACCAGTAAACCTAACCCTAACCTCTAACACAATCCATAGCACATAACTCTAACCCTAAAACTAACCCTAACCCTAGCTCTTAAAGCTAACCCTAAACCTTACCCTCACGACTAGACCTAACCCTGACACTAACCTAACACCTAACCCTAACCAGAACCCCTAAAGCTAACCCTGAACCCTATCCCTAACCCCAGCAGTAAACTTTAACCCTAAACCTAAGCCCAACCCGTAACCCTAATCCTATCCTTTTACCCTAAAACTAACCCCTAAACCTAACCCCTATACCTCACCCTAACTCTAACCCCAATCCTAATTCTAACCATACCCCTTCATAAAACACTAACTCCTAACCGCTAACCCTAACACTAACCAAAAACCCTAATCACTAATCCCTAACCCTAACGCTTAACCTTTACCCTAACCATTAACCCTCACCCTAAATCTTAACACTGACCCTAACCTTAACCTTTAACTCTAAGCCTAACCCTTAACCCTACAGTAAGGAAGACCCTTAATGCTAATGGGATCCCTTATCCCTAACCCTAACACTACAGCTAAAAATAACCCTAACCTTGGATCCTTAAACCTAACCCCTAACACTTACTTTAACCCCAAACCCTAACCCTAATCCTAAGCATAAAACCTAACCCTATCTCTTAACCCTAACGCTAGCCCTTACCCTAACGCCTAGATCTAACCCTAAATATAACCTACCGCCTAATCCTAACCTTAAGCCCTAAAGCTAACACTAACCCTGAACCCACAACCTACCCGTAACCCTTAACACTAACCCTATCCGTGAACCTTAACCCTGACCCTAACCATTACCCGCACCCAAGCATTTAACCCTGACCCTAACCCTAATCCTTAATGCTAACCTTAACACTAAACCCTAACCCTAAGCCCAACACTTAACCCTAATCCTATCCCTTAACCCTAACCCTAACCCTAACCCTAATGCTAACCCCTAAACGTAACCCTAACCGTGACCAGTAAACCTAACCCTAACCTCTAACACAAACCATAGCACATAACTCTAACCCTAAAACTAACCCTAACCGTAACCCTAAACCCTAACTCTTAACCTTCACCCTAAGCGTTAACTCTCACGCTAACCTTTAATCCTAACCCTAATCCTAATCTTCAACCCTAAACCTAACACTTAACCTTAACCCTGTACCAAACCCTAACCCCTCATCTTAACCCTAACCGTAAACCTCAACCCTAAACCAAAGTCTAACCGTTAAACCTAAGAGTAACCTTTGACCCTAACCCTAATCCCTAACCCTAAGCCCTCACCCTAACACTAAACTTCATCCTTAACCCTAACCATAATCCTAACCCTAAATCTAATCCTCAGACTTCTTGCTTTCTTAGAGTTTAGAAAGCCTGCAATCCTCCCATGCCATGCGTGAAAGGAGGCTCTATCACTGTGTCCTGCATGAAACCCACGGGCCCATACCAAGAGTATGATAGAGTGGGTTCCCGGGTACAATCCCAGCCCCCTAAACTCCCCCCGCCCGCCTAATGCAGACAGGGCCCGTTCGCTAAGCATAAACAATTCCTTTAACAGATAACCCTAACCCTGAACATAACGCCCAACCCTGTTCCTATTTCTCCCCTTAACAGGTAAACCTCACCGTGCGCCTAACTTTAACCTCTTATCCTAACGTTAATGCATAACCCATTTCCTGAGAACAACCGCTATCCCATAATTCTAACCCTATCTCCTCGTCATCACTGTGACACCTAATCCCTAACCATAATTCTAAACCGCTAACCCTAACCGGAACCCTACCTACAACCCGAACACTGACAGTAACCCTTACTTCTAACCCCAACGCTATGCCTAACAAAAACCCTAACCCTTGACCCTAACCCTTCACCCTAACCCCTAAGCCTTAACCTAACCCTTAACCCTAATCCTAGTCCTAACCTTTAAACCTAACCCTAGCTCTTAAAGCTAACCCTAAACCTTACCCTCACGACTAGACCTAACCCTGACACTAACCTAACACCTAACCCTAACCAGAACCCCTAAAGCTAACCCTGAACCCTATCCCTAACCCTAACAGTAAACTTTAACCCTAAACCTAAGCCCAACCCGTAACCCTAATCCTATCCTTTTACCCTAAAACTAACCCCTAAAACTAACCCCTATACCTCACCCTAACTCTAACCCCAATCCTAATTCTAACCATACCCCTTCATAAAACACTAACTCCTAACCGCTAACCCTAACACTAACCAAAAACCCTAATCACTAATCCCTAACCCTAACGCTTAACCTTTACCCTAACCGTTAACCCTCACCCTAAATCTTAACACTGACCCTAACCTTAAACTTTAACTCTTTTTTTTTTATTCTTTTTTTTCTCTTTTTTTTTTTATTTTACAGAATCAAAGAGTCTAACAGTATATCTTGTTAGATACAGTATGTCCTCATAATGTATACATTATTTCTTGTACAATGATATGAAATAATATGGGAAATATTCATGATAAATTATTAAGTGAACAGTGCAAGTTAAAAACAATAGTTTCATATTTTCCCCCCCCTTTGCCGAGTCAGCACCTTCAAGTGTTACCACTCCCCAAACGGTGCGCAATGCACTGATTGTGTAGGCATACCCCCATCCCCTCCCCCACCCCCCACCTCTGTCTGATGTCCAATTGGTGTCGTTCCCAGATTTGTATTTAGGTGATGATCAAGGAAACCAATTTTCTGGTGAGTACATGTGATGCTTGTTTTTCCATTCTTGGGATACTTCACTTAATATAATGGGTTCCAACTCTCTCCAGGAGAACCATAGAGATGTTGTATCTTCATCATTCCTTATAGCTGAGTAGTATTCCATGGTATACATATACCACAGTTTACTAATCCAATCATGTATTGATAGGCATTTGGGTTGTTTCCACATCTTTGCTATTGTGAATTGTGCTGCTATAAACATTTGGGTACACGTGCCTTTGTAACAGAATGACCTTTTTTCCTTTGGGTAAGCCTAACCCTTAACCCTACAGTAAGGAAGACCCTTAATGCTAATGGGATCCCTTATCCCTAACCCTAACACTACAGCTAAAAATAAACCTAACCTTGGACCCTTAAACCTAACCCCTAACACTTACTTTAAACCCAAACCCTAACCCTAATCCTAAGCATTAAACCTAACCCTATCTCTTAACCCTAACGCTAGCCCTTACCCTAACGCCTAGATCTAACCCTAAATCTAACCTACCGCCTAATCCTAACCTTAAGCCCTAATGCTAACACTAACCCTGAACCATAAACCTACCCGTAACCCTTAACACTAACCCTATCCGTGAACCTTAACCCTGACCCTAACCATTACCCGCACCCAAGCATTTAACCCTGACCCTAACCCTAATACTTAATGCTAATCTTAACACTAAACCCTAACCCTAAGCCTAACACTTAACCCTAATCCTATCCCTTAACCCTAACCCTAACCTTAACCCTAATGCTAACCCCTATACGTAATCCTAACCGTGACCAGTAAACCTAACCCTAAGCTCTAACACAAACCACAGCACATAACTCTAACCCTAAAACTAACCCTAACCCTAACCATAAACTCTAACACTTAACCTTAACACTAAACGTTAACTCTGACGCTAACCTTTAATCCTAACCCTAATCCTAATCTTCAACCCTAAACCTAACACTTAACCCTAACACTGTACCAAACCCTAACCCCTCATCTTAACCCTAACCGTAAACCTCAACGCTAAACGAAAGTGTAACCGTTAAACCTAAGAGTAACCTTTAACCCTAACCCTAATCCCTAACCCTAAGCCCTCACCCTAACACTAAACTTCATCCTTAACCCTAACCAGAATCCTAACCCTAAATCTAATTCTCAGACTTCTTGCTTTCTTAGAGTTTAGAAAGCCTGCAATCCTCCCATGCCATGCGTGAAAGGAGGCTCTACCACTGTGTCCCGCATGAAACCCACGGGCCCATACACAGAGTATGATAGAGTGGGTTCCCGGGTACAATCCCAGCCCCCTAAACTCCCCCCGCCCGCCTAATGCAGACAGGGCCCGTGCGCTAAGCATAAACAATACCTTTAACAGATAACCCTAACCCTGAACATAACACCCAACCCTGTTCCTATTTCTAACCTTAACACGTAAACCTCACCGTGCGCCTAACTTTAACCTCTTATCCTAACGTTAATGCATAACCCATTTCCTGAGAACAACCCCTATCCCATAATTCTAACCCTATCTCCTAGTCATCACTGTGACACCTAATCCCTAACCCTAATTCTAAACCGCTAACCCTAACCGTAACCCTACCTACAACCCTAACACTGACAGTAACCCTTACTTCTAACCCCAACGCTATGCCTAACAAAAACCCTAACCCTTGACCCTAACCCTTCACCCTAACCCCTAAGCCTTACCCTAACCCTTAACCCTAATCCTAATCCTAACCATTAAACCTAACCCTAGCTCTTAAAGCTAACCCTAAACCTTACCCTCACGACTAGACCTAACCCTGACACTAACCTAACACCTAACCCTAACCAGAACCCCTAAAGCTAACCCTGAACCCTATCCCTAACGCTAGCAGTAAATTTTAACCCTAAACCTAAGCCCAACCCGTAACCCTAATCCTATCCTTTTACCCTAACACTAACCCCTAAACCTAACCCCTATACCTCACCCTAACTCTAACCCCAATCCTAATTCTAACCATACCCCTTCATAAAACACTAACTCCTAACCGCTAACCCTAACACTAACCAAAATCCCTAATCACTAATCCCTAACCCTAACGCTTAACCTTTACCCTAACCGTTAACCCTCACCCTAAATCTTAACACTGACCCTAACATTAACCTTTAACTCTAAGCCTAACCCTTAACCCTACAGTAAGGAAGACCCTTAATGCTAATGGGATCCCTTATCCCTAACCCTAACACTACATCTAAAAATAACCCTAACCTTGGATCCTTAAACCTAACCCCTAACACTTACTTTAACCCCAAACCCTAACCCTAATCCTAAGCATTAAACCTAACCCTATCTCTTAACCCTAACGCTAGCCCTTACCCTAACGCCTAGATCTAACCCTAAATCTAACCTACCGCCTAATCCTAGCCTTAAGCCCTAATGCTAACACTAACCCTGAACCCTAAACCTACCCGTAACCCTTAACACTAACCCTATCCGTGAACCTTAACCCTGACCCTAACCATTACCCGCACCCAAGCATTTAAACCTGACCTCAACCGTAATCCCTAATGCTAACCCTAACACTTAACCCTAACCCTAATCTCAACACTTAACCCTAATCCTATCCCTTAACCCTAACCCTAACCCTAATGCTACCCCCTAAACGTAACCCTAACCGTGACCAGTAAACCTAACCCTAACCTCTAACACAAACCATAGCACATAACTCTAACCCTAAAACTAACCCTAACCCTAACCCTAACCCTAAACCCTAACTCTTAACATTAACCCTAAGCGTTAACTCTTACGCTAACCTTTAATCCTAACCCTAATCCTAATCTTCAACCCTACACCTAACACTTAACCCTAACCCTGTACCAAACACTAACGCCTCATCTTAACCCTAACCGTAAACCTCAACCCTAAACCAAAGTGTAACCGTTAAACCTAAGAGTAACCTTTAACCCTAACCCTAATCCCTAACCCTAAGCCCTCACCCTAACACTAAACTTCATCCTTAACCCTAACCAGAATCCTAACCCTAAATCTAATTCTCAGACTTCTTGCTTTCTTAGAGTTTAGAAAGCCTGCCATCCTCCCATGCCATGCGTGAAAGGAGGCTCTACCACTGTGTCCTGCATGAAACCCACGGGCCCATACCCAGAGTATGATAGAGTGGGTTCCCGGGTACAATCCCAGCCCCCTAAACTCCCCCCGCCTGCCTAATGCAGACAGGGCCCGTGCGTTAAGCATAAACAATACCTTTAACAGATAACCCTAACCCAGAACATAACACCCAACCCTGTTCCTATTTCTAACCTTAACACGTAAACCTCACCGTGCGCCTAACTTTAACCTCTTATCCTAACGTTAATGCATAACCCATTTCCTGAGAACAACCCCTATCCCATAATTCTAACCCTATCTCCTAGTCATCACTGTGACACCTAATCCCTAACCCTAATTCTAAACCGCTAACCCTAATCGTAACCCTACCTACAACCCTAACACTGACAGTAACCCTTACTTCTAACCCCAACGCTATGCCTAACAAAAACCCTAACCCTTGACCCTAACCCTTCACCCTAACCCCTAAGCCTTACCCTAACCCTTAACCCTAATCCTAATCCTAACCATTAAACCTAACCCTAGCTCTTAAAGCTAACCCTAAACCTTTCCCTCACGACTAGACCTAACCCTGACACTAACCTAACACCTAACCCTAACCAGAACCCCTAAAGCTAACCCTGAACCCTATCCCTAACCCTAGCAGTAAACTTTAACCCTAAACCTAAGCCCAACCCGTAACCCTAATCCTATCCTTTTACCCTAAAACTAACCCCTAAACCTAACCCCTATACCTCACCCTAACTCTAACCCCAATCCTAATTCTAACCATACCCCTTCATAAAACACTAACTCCTAACCGCTAACCCTAACACTAACCAAAAACCCTAATCACTAATACCTAACCCTAACGCTTAACCTTTACCCTAACCGTTAACCCTCACACTAAATCTTAACACTGACCCTAACCTTAACCTTTAACTCTAAGCCTAACCCTTAACCCTACAGTAAGGAAGACCATTAATGCTAATGGGATCCCTTATCCCTAACCCTAACACTACAGCTAAAAAGAACCCTAACCTTGGATCCTTAAACCTAACCCCTAACACTTACTTTAACCCCAAACCCTAACCCTAATCCTAAGCATTAAACCTAACCCTATCTCTTAACCCTAACGCTAGCCCTTACCCTAACGCCTAGATCTAAACTTAAATCTAACCTACCGCCTAATCCTAACCTTAAGCCCTAACGCTAACACTAACCCTGAACCCTCAACCTACGTGCAACCCTTAACACTAACCCTATCCGTGAACCTTAACCCTGAACCTAACCATTACCCGCACCCAAGCAATTAACCCTGACCCTAACCCTAATCCTTAATGCTAACCTTAACACTAAACCCTAACCCTAAGCCCAACACTTAACCCTAATCCTATCCCTTAACCCTAACCCTAACCCTAACCCTAATGCTAACCCCTAAACGTAACCCTAACCGTGACCAGTAAACCTAACCCTAACCTCTAACACAAACCATAGCACATAACTCTAACCCTAAAACTAACCCTAACCCTAACCCTAACCCTAAACCCTACCTCTTAACCTTATCCTTAAGCGTTAACTCTCACGCTAACCTTTAATCCTAACCCTAATCCTAATCTTCAACCCTAAACCTAACACTTAACCCTAACCCTGTACCAAACCCTAACCCCTCATCTTAACCCTAACCGTAAACCTCAACCCTAAACCAAAGTGTAACCGTTAAACCTAAGAGTAACCTTTAACCC
>NW_027182813.1:627500-762500 GCF_041146395.1 Eulemur rufifrons
ATGGCCAATAGAGAAGGGAGCACGGGACAGCTGTACCCACCTCACCAGAGAGTGGGGTGGGTTCAGCCCCACAGGAAAGCATCTTGTTCCCCCTCTGACCTCCACACCCACTCAATTGAGGATCTGCCTGAAGTCGGTGCAGAATCGCCACGGGAGATGTGGGGCTCTGCAGAGAGGAGACATTGGCAGGAGGCATTTTGGACCCTGGAGTGCTGTGCGCAGCTGACGCACCTAGCAACTGTCTCCTATACGCGGGCGGTGGGGCTGCTTTGGTCCCGGCTCTAGCAGACGCCAAACTGCCTCGTATAGGTGGGCGGCTGGATTCTCCCGCTCCCCGGCTCCTCTGGCCCCTGCCGGTCCCTGAGCATTCAACCCCAGTGACAGTGATCTGCAGACGGGCGGCCGCCATTGTCGGGGTCCACAGCCTAAACGCTGAGGAGCGATTGGGTACCGGCCGGCTCCCTGGGCGGCTCCCTTCCCTAGTCCACAGACCCTGACTAGGAGCTCCACCTTTGTGTGAACACTGAGTGGTTCCCCAGTCAAGAGAGAGTGGAGCGTGGACCTTGCAGACATTGGGGTGGGGCAGACCATCGCCCGCGGGAACTGCAGTGGCTGGGGCACTGGGCGAATGAGGGCACCGCTCCACTCTCCCTATCCACTGTCTTTCTCGCAGAGAGAGACAGAAGCCACCTCGGGAGAGGAAGAGGGGCAGCCCCCCCAGCGGAGCTAGCAAAATCCTGAACAATATGTGAAGGGCTCCCCCTAGTGACAGAGGAGGCAGCTTACCTGGCCCTCACAGTGTGCCCCTATCCAGACTAAAGCTGAAAGAAGGGATCATAAGGATTCATTCAGATGGGAAGGGCTCAGCGAAGGAACTCTAGGAGTATAAAGAATCAAGCTGAAACCATGCCCTCAAAGAGGATTACTAGTTCTCCACCAATTAACACAAAGCAGATTCCAAATAGCAACATGTCACAGGAAGAATTTCAAACATGGATCATAAATACGCTGAACATTATGCAAGAAAAAATGGATAATCAACACAAAGAAACCACAAAAAAGATCCAGGACTTGGAAGAAAAATTCACCAAAGAAATTGAAATACTGAAGAAAAATCAAACTGAACTCCTGGAAATGAAAAATTTATTCAAGGAGCTACAAAACACAGTGGAAAGTCTCAAGAGCAGGGTAGATCAAACAGAAGAAAGAATCTCAGAGATCGAAGATAACACTTTCCAATTAAATAAGGCAGTCACAGAGTTAAAACAAAGAAACATGAGAAATAATCATAGTCTACAAGAAATGTGGGATTATCTGAAGAAGCCTAACGTGAGAGTTATCGGCATTCCTGAGGGTGAAGAAGACAATAAGCAAGGGTTGAATAAAGTATCTGAAGATATAATTGAGGAAAATTTCCCAGGCCTTGCCAAATCTCTAGATACACAGGTTCAAGAAGCTCAAAGAACCTCTGAGAGATTCATACCAAATAGGAAGACACCACGTCATGTAGTTATCAGACTGACCAAAATATCCACTAACGAGGCCCTTCTTCAATCTGTAAGGAGAAAGAAACAAGTAACATACAAAGGAAAGCCCATCCGAATCACGCCAGATTTCTCAACTGAAACCTTACAAGCAAGAAGAGATTGGAGCCGCATTCTCACTCTTCTGAAACAGAATAATGCCCAGCCTAGAATCCTGTACCCAGATAAGCTCAGTTTTATATATGAAGGTGAAATTAAGACATTCTCAGATAAACAAAAACTCAGAGAATTCACCAAGACAAGAGCAGCTTTCCAAGAAGTATTCAAAACAGAGTTACACGTGGTCCAGCACAAGAAGGACCCTCGAATGTAACACTAATCAAGAGATAAATATGAAAACACAGTTATCATAATGGCTCAAGAGAGAAAACAGATCAATGAAATTCAACCCAACATGAGGAACAGCAATCTGTCTCGCTTATCAGTTCTCTCATTAAATGTGAATGGATTGAATTCCCCACTCAAGAGACATGGACTGGCCCGATGGATAAAAAAGATATAAGCCAAGTATCTGCTGTCTTCAGGAAACTCATCTAACCTGCAAGGATGCATTTAGACTGAAAATAAAAGGGTGGAAATCAATATTCCAAGCAAATGGAACCCAAAAGAAAGCTGGCGTGGCAGTTCTAATCTCTGATAACGTAGTTTTTAAATCAACAAAAGTAAAGAAAGACAAAGATGGTTACTATATACTGGTGAAGGGTACAATTCAACAAGAAGACATAACTATACTTAACATATATGCACCCGATCTAGGTGCACCCAGATTCATAAAGCAAACCCTACTTGATCTGAACCAAATGATAGATAACAACACTTTAGTAGCCAGAGATTTTAACACGCCACTGACAGTCCAAGACAGATCCTCCAAACAAAAAATAAACAAAGAAATATTGGACGTATATAGAATGCTAGACCAAATGGGCCTGACTGACATCTACAGGACATTCTACCCAAATACCACTGAATATAAGTTCTTCTCATCAGCTCATGGGACATTCTCCAAGATTGACCATATCTTAGGACATAAAGCATGTCTTAAAAAATTTAAAAATATAGAAATAATACCATGCAGCTTCTCGGATCACAGTGGAATAAAAGTAACAATGAACCCTAACAGAAATCCTCATTTCTACTCAAAGTCATGGAAGCTAAATAACCTTCTCCTGAACAATCATTTTATAAATGAAGAAATCAAGTCAGAAATCAAAAGATTCTCTGAATTAAACGACAAAGGAGATACAACTTATCAAAATCTGTGGGACACAGCTAAAGCAGTCCTGAGAGGAAAATTTATTTCCATAAATGCCTATACCAAAAAGACAGAAAACTTACAAATAGACAATCTAATGAATAGACTCAAAGAGCTGGAGAAGAAAGAAGAGACCAAACCCAAACCCAGCAGAAGGAAATTATTAAGATTAAATCAGAACTAAATGAAAAGGACCATAAGGGAGCATAAGGGAGATTAAACCAAACCATAACGGAGATTAATAAAACCAAAAGTTGGTTCTTTGAAAAAATAAACAAAATTGACACACCTCTGGCTAAACTAACCAAGAGCAGAAAAGAAAAATCTCTTATAACCTCGATCAGGAACACGAAAGGAGTAATCACGACTGATGCCACAGAGATACATGATATCATCTATGAATTCTACAAAAATCTTTATGCACACAAATTAGAAAACCTGGAGGAAATGGACAAATTCTTATAAACACACAGCCTTCCCAGGCTCAACCAGGAAGAAATAGAATTCCTGAATAGACCGATATCTAGATCTGAAATTGAAACAGCAATAAAAAACCTTCCCAAAAAGAAAAGCCCTGGACCAGATGGGTTCACACCTGAATTCTACCATACCTACAAAGAAGAACTGGTGCCCATCGTACATAAACTATTCTCCAATATAGAGAAGGATGGGATTCTCCCCAACACTTTTTACCAAGCCAACATAATCCTGATACCAAATCCAGGAAAGGATGCAACTAAAACAGAGAACTATAGACCAATTTCTCTTATGAATATAGATGCAAAAATTCTCAATAAAATTCTAACAAATCGAATCCAAGTGCTTATCAAAAAAATAATCCATCACGACCAAGTGGGCTTCATCCCAGAGATGCAGGGATGGTTTGACATATGGGAATGTAATTCATCACATAAATAGAAGCAAAAATAAAGATCAGATGATCCTCTCAATAGATGCAGAGAAAGCATTTGACAAAATTCAACACCCTTTTATGATAAGAACACTTAACAAAATAGGCATAGATGGGGCCTATATAAAAATGATACAAGCCATATACGACAAACCCTCAGCCAACATCATACTGAATGGGGAAAAACTGAAAGCATTCCCACTTCAAACTGGAACCAGACAAGGCTTACCACTGTCCCCATTACTTTTCTACATAGTATTGGAAGTCCTTGCAAGAGCTATCAGGCAAGAGAGCAGAATCAAGGGAGTTGAAATAGGGACAGAAGAGATCAAACTCTCACTCTTTGCTGATGATATGATGTTATATCTATAAAACCCCAAGGTTTCAACCAAGAGACTCCTGGAATTGATCAATGAATTCAGTAAAGTCTCAGGATACAAAATCAATACACACAAATCAGAGGAATTCATATATGCCAATAACAGTCAAATGGAAAACCAAATTAAGGACTCAATACCCTTCAAAATAGCAACAAAGAAAATAAAATACCTAGGAATTTATTTAACTAAGGAGGTAAAGGACCTCTATAGGGAGAACTATGAAACACTGAGGAAGGAAATTGCAGAACATGTAAATAGGTGGAAAACCATACCATGCTCATGGATCGGTAGAATCAACATTGTTAAAATGTCTATACTGCCCAAAGTTATCTACAGATTCAATGCAATCCTTATTAAATTACCAACATCTTTTTTCACAGACATAGAAAAAATAATTTTACGCTTTGTATGGAACCAGGGAAGACCCCGTTTAGCAAAAGCAATCTTAAACAACAAAAACAAAATGGGAAGTATTAATTTGCCAGACTTCAAACTATACTACAAGGCTGTGGTTCTTAAAACAGCCTGATACTGGCACAAGTGCAGGGACACAGACCAGTGGAACAGAACAGAAAATCCCAATATAAAACCATCCTCATATAGCCATCTAATCTTTGACAAAGCAGACAAAAACATACTCTGGGGAAAAGATTCCTTATTTAATAAATGGTGCTGGGAAAACTGGATATCCACATGTAGAAGACTAAAACAGGACACACAACTCTCACCCCTCACAAAAATCAAATCACAGTGGTTAACAGACTTAAACCTAAGGTCAGAAACTATTAGAATTCTAGAAGAAAATGTAGGAAAGACTCTTACAGACATTGGCCTAGGCAAAGAATTTATGAATAAGACCCCTAAAGCAATCACAGCAACAACAAAAATAAATAAATGGGACCTGATCAAATTAAAAAGCTTCTGCACAGCCAAAGAAACAGTCACGAGAGTAAATGGACAACCTACAGAATGGGAAAAAATTTTCGCATACTACACATCAGATAAAGGACTGATAACAAGAATCTATTTAGAACTCAGAAAAATCAGTAAGAAAAAATCAAACAACCCTGTCAAAAAGTGGGCAAAGGACATAAATAGAAATTTTTCAAAAGAAGATATAAAAATGGCTAACAAACATATGAAAAAGTGTTCAACATCTCTAATCATCAGGGAAATGCACATCAAAACCACAATGAGATATCACTTAACTCCAGTAGGAATGGCCTTTATCAAAAAGTCCCAAAACTATACATGTTGGTGTGGGTGTGGCGAGATAGGTACATTCATACACTGCTGGTGGGACTGTAAACTAGTGCAGCCCCTGTGGAAAGCAATGTGGAGATACCTTAAACAGATTCAAGTAGACCTACCATTCGATCCAGCAATTCCGTTATTGGACATCTACCCAGAAGAACAAAAGTCATTCTATAAAAAAGACACCTGCACCTGAATGATTATAGCAGCACAATTCACAATCACAAAGATGTGGAAACAACCCAAATGCCCATCAATTCATGAATGGATTAGCAAAATGTGGTATATGTATACCATGGAATATTACTCAGCTATTAGAAATAATGGCGATATGGCATCTCTTTTGTTCTCCTGGAGAGAGCTGGATCCCATTCTATTAAGTGAAGTATCCCAAGAATGGAAAAATAAGCACCACATGTACTCACCAGCAAATTGGTTTCCCTGAGTGCACATTTGGGAACAACACCAATTGGGTATCGGACAGAGGTTGGGGCCGGGTGGAAGGGATGGGTGTATACCTACTTGATGAATGTGATGTGCACTGCCTGGGGAATGGACACCCTTCAAGTTCTAACTGGGGGGGATGGGGTGGGGGAGAGGAGGGGTGCACACCTACATGATGAATGTGATGTGCACTGACTAGGGAATGGACAAAATTGAAGCTCAGAATCGGGGGAAAGGGGAGGCATGGGGAATGTATATAGCCTGATCTTTTGTACCCCCATAATGAGCTAACAAACAAACAAACAAACAAAAAAGAATCGTTTGATTCATCAGCTGGGAATACACCATGGTTCTTTAAAGACCTCTATGCGTGGGCCCAGGTAACTGGCTAGTTCCAAGAAGTATGCCACAGAGCTTTTGAAATAACCACTACGTTGAGAATTATTTGCTAGTTTTTGCACCACCTTTCACCATAATTGTGATAAGGTTCGTCCGTGCCTCCTTCAACCCAAGATGGCTGGGGCGGACAAAAGTATGCTGAGGCCTAGTTCACTTGGTGTTGCCGATAGTTGGTACTGGAGCCTGGCAAGAAGCCATGCTATTAAGAGTCATTCCACCATCCTTTCTCCATCATTTTAAAAGGCAGAACACCTTTTTCCAGTTATCATAAGAATGAGTTGCTGGAGGGGACGTTTTTGAGTGGGGTCGGGTGGTGCGTTGAGGGGAAGGCTCTCTGTCTGTCTGGTGGTTTGTCTTTATTATGCCCAAAGAGGAGAGGTGGGCATGTGTGTGGAAGGTGAAAAGTACAGATCCTGTTTCAGTCTTAGACTGAAACAGGATCCGCACTTTTCAGCCAGTTCCTTTATGAATCCTTTGATTCATCAGCTGGGAATCCACCATGGCTGTCGAGACTCCTCTATGTGTGGGTCCAGGTAACTGGCTAGTTCCAAGATGTATGCCGCAGAGCTTTGGAAATAACCACTACATTGAGTATTATTTGCCAGTTTTTGCAGCAACTTTCACAATGATTGTGAAAAGGTTAGGCAGTGCATCCTGAAACCCAAGCTGGCTTCCACAGAAAAAACTACGGTTAGGCCAATCTCCCTTGGAGTTGCCCATAATTGGTACTGGTCCGTGGCAAGAAGCCATTCCTTTAAGTATCATTCCACCTTCCTTTCACAACTATTTTAAAAGGCAGAGCACCTATTGCCATTTAGCTTAAGGATGAGTCGCTGGAGGAAACGTTTTTGTGTGGGGTGGGAGAGGCAGAGCCAGGCCCTCTGTCAGTCCAGTGGTTTGTTTTTATTATCCCCGGAGAGGAGAAGTGGACATGTGTGTGGCAAGTGAAAAGTGTGGATCCTGTTTCAGTCTTAGACTGATACAGGATCGGCACTTTTCATCCTGTTCCTTTAAGAATCCTTTGCTTCATCAGCTGGGAATCCACCATAGTTCTCTACACCCCACTATGTGTGGACCCACTTAACAGGCTAGTTCAAAGAAGTATGCCACAGAGCATTTGAAATAACCACTACCATGGAAATTATTTGCCAGCTTTTCCAGCACTTTTACCATAATTTTGATAAGGTTCATTTGTGCTTCCTTAAACCCTAGATGGCTTCCATGGACAAACCTATACTGAGGGTTCTCTCGCTTGGTGTTGCCAATACTTGGTACGGGAGTCTGACAAGAATCCAGTCTTTTAATTATCATTGCCCCATCCTTTCTCCCTTATATTAAAAGGTGAGCAACTTTCGGCAGTTAGCATAAGGATGAGTCAACGGAGGGGAAGTTTTTGGGTGGGATCGGGGTGGTTTGGGGGACAGTCCCTCTGTCAGTCTGGTTGTTTGTGTTTATTATGCCCAGACAGGGAAGTGGATATATTTGTGGCAGGTGAAATGTGCGGATCCTGTTTCAGTTAGACTGAAACAGTATCCGCACTTTTCAGCCGGTTCCATTAAAAATCCTTTGATTCATCAGCTGGGAATCCACCATGGTTCCTTAGAACCCTCCATGCATGGGCCCATGAACTGGCCTGTACCAAGATGTATGCTGCACAGCTTTTGAGATAAACACTACGTGTAGAATTATTTGCCAGTTTCTGCAGCACATATCACCATAATTGTGATAAGGATCGTCTGTGCCTCCTTAAACACAAGATGGCTGCCACGGAGAAAACTATGCTGAGGCCTAGGTCACTTGGATTTCACGACACTTGTTACTGGAGGCTGGAAGGAGGCCATTCTTTTAAGTATCATTCCACCATACTTTCCCCATTATTTTAAAATGCACGGAAACCTTTGCAAGTTAGCATAATAATTAGTAGCTGGAGGGGACATTTTTATTTGTGGGATCGGTGTGGGTGGGGGGCGCAGGCCCTCTGTCAGTTCGCTGGATTGTTTTTATTTTCCCCAGACCGGAGAAGTGGGCATGTGTGTGGCAGGTGAAAAGTTCGGACCCCCGTTTCTGTCTTAGACTGAAACAGAAACCGCACTTTTCACCCCGTTCCATTAAGAATCCCTTGCTTCATCAGCTGGGAATCCACCATGGGCCTCTAGACTGCTCTATGCGTGGGCCCAGTTAACTGGATAGTTCAAAGAATTATGCCGCAGAGCTTTTCAAGTAACCACTACCATGAGAATTACTTGACCGCTTTTGCAGCACCTTTCACCATAATTGTGATAAGGTTCATCTGTGCCTCCTTAAACCCAAGATGGCTGCCAGGGACAAACGTGTGCTGAGGCCTAGGTGACTTGCTGTTGCGAATACTTGGTATGGGAGTCTGGCAATAAGCCAGTCTTTTAGGTATAATTCCACCATTCTATCTCCATTATTTTAAAAGGCAGAGGACGTATTGCCAGATAGCATAAGGATCAGTCGTTGGAGGGCACGATTCTGTGTGGGGTGGTGGGGGGCGGGGGCAGGCCATCTGTCAATCCGATGGGTTGTTTTTGTTATCCCTAGAGAGGAGAAGTGGGCATGTGTGTTGCAGGCAAAAAGTCCGAATCCTGTTTCAGTCAGGATCTGCACTTTTCAGCCTGTTCCTTTAAGAATCCTTAGATTCATCACCTTGGAATCCACCATAGTTCTCTAGACCCCTCTATGCATGGGCCCAGGTAACTGGCTTCTTCCAAGAAGTATGCCACAGAGCTTTTGAATTAAACAGTACGTTGAGAATTATTTGCCGGGTTTTCAGCACGTTTCACCATAATTATGATAAAGTTTGTATATGCCTCCTTAAACCCAACATGGCTGCCACGGGCATAACTATGCTGAGGCGTAGCTGACTTGGTGTTGCCTATTTTTGTTAGTGGAGACTGACAAGAAGCCATTCTTCTAAGTATCATCCCACCACCATTTTTCCATTGTTTTAAAATGCAGGGAAATTTTACAAGTTAGCATTATACTTGGTAGCTGGAGGGTACGGTTTTTTTTTGTGTGTGGTCCATGTGGATGGGGGGGGGTCAGGCCCTCTGTCAGTTCGCTGGTTAGTTTTTATTATGCCCAGAGAGGAGAAGTGGGCATGTGTTTGGCAGGTGAAAAGGGCGGATTCTGTTTCAGAGAATTAACGATGATCCCCATGGTCATCCCGTTCCTTTAATAATCCTTTACTTCATCAGCTGGAAATCCACCATGGTTCTCTATACTCCTGTATGCGTGGGAACAGGTAACTGGCTTGTTTCAAGAAGTATGACGCAGAGCTTTTCAATTAACCACTACGTTGAAAATTATTTGCAGGTGTTCAGCGTTTCACCATAATTGTGAGAAACTTTGTTTGTGCATCCTGAAACCCAAGAAGGCTGCGACGGACATAACTATGCTGAGGAGTAGCTGACTTGGTGTTGCCTATTTTTGTTAGTGGAGACTGACAAGAAGCCATTCTTCTAAGTATCATCCCACCACCATTATCCATTGTTTTAAAATGCAGGGAAATTTTGTAAGTTAGCATTATAATTAGTAGCTGGAGGGTACGGTTTTTTTTTTTTTTTGTGTGTGTGGTCGATGTGGATGGTGGGGGTCAGGCCCTCTGTCAGTTCGCTGGTTAGTTTTTATTATCCCCAGAGAGGAGAAGTGGGCATGTGTTTGGCAGGTGAAAAGGGCAGATTCTGTTTCAGAGAATTAACGATGATCCCCATGGTCATCCCGTTCCTTTAATAATCCTTTACTTCATCAGCTGGAAATCCACCATGGTTCTATATACTCCTCTTTGCGTGGGAACAGGTAACTGACTTGTTCCAAGAAGTATGCCGCAGAGCTTTTCAATTAACCAGTACGTTGAAAATTATTTGCAGGTGTTCAGCGTTTCACCATAATTGTGATAACGTGTGTTTGTGCCTCCTGAAACCCAAGAAGGCTGCGACGGACATAACTATGCTGAGGAGTAGCTGACTTGGTGTTGCCTATTTTTGTTAGTGGAGACTGACAAGAAGCCATTCTTCTAAGTATCATCCCACCACCATTTTTCCATTGTTTTAAAATGCAGGGAAATTTTGCCAGTTAGCATTATAATTAGTAGCTGGAGGGTACGGTTTTTTTTTTGTGTGTGGTCGATGTGGATGGGGGGGGTCAGGCCCTCTGTCAGTTCGCTGGTTAGTTTTTATTATCCCCAGAGAGGAGAAGTGGGCATGTGTTTGGCAGGTGAAAAGGGCGGATTCTGTTTCAGAGAATTAACGATGATCCCCATGGTCATCCCGTTCCTTTAATAATCCTTTACTTCATTGCCGGAAATCCACCATGGTTCTCTATACTCCTCTTTGCGTGGGAACAGGTAACTGGCTTGTTCCAAGAAGTATGCCGCAGAGCTTTTCAATTAACCAGTATGTTGACAATCCTTTGCAGGTTTTCAGCGTTTCACCATAATTGTGATAACGTGTGTATGTGCCTACTGAAACCAAATATGGCTGCTACGGACATAACTATGCTGAGGCGTAGCTGACTTGGTGTTGCCTATTTTTGTCAGTGGAGACTGACAAGAAGCCATTCTTCTAAGTATCATCCCACCATAATTTCTCCATTGCTTAAAAATGCAGGGAAATTTTGCAAATTGGCATTATAATTAGTAGCTGGAGGGTACTTTTTTGTTTTGTGGGGTCGGTCAGGATGGGTGTTCAGGCCCTCTGTCAGATCGCTGGTTTGTTTTTATTATCCCCAGAGAAGAGTAGTGGGCATGTGTTTGGCAGGTGAAAAGTGCGGATTCTGTTTCAGAGAATTAAACAGGATCCGCATGGTCATCTCATTCCTTTAAGAATCCTTTGCTTCATCAGCTGGGATTCCACCATGTTTCTATATACTCCTCTATGCGTGGGCACAGGTACCTGGCTTGTTCCAAGAATTATGCTGGAGAGTTTTCAAATTAACCAGTACGTTGAAAATTATTTGCAGGTTTTCAGCGTTTCACCATAATTTTGATAACGTTTGTATGTCCCTCCTGAAACCCAAGAAGGCTGCGACGGACATAACTATGCTGAGGAGTAGCTGACTTGGTGTTGCCTATTTTTGTTAGTGGAGACAGACAAGAAGCCATTCTTCTAAGTATGATCCCACCACCATTTTTCCATTGTTTTAAAATGCAGGGAAATTTTCCAAGGTAGCATTATAATTAGTAGCTGGAGGGTACGGTTTTTTTTTTGTGTGTGTGGTCGATGTGGATGGGGGGGGTCAGGATCTCTGTCAGTTCGCTGGTTAGTTTTTATTATCCCCAGAGAGGAGAAGTGGACATGTGTTTGGCAGGTGAAAAGGGCGGATTCTGTTTCAGAGAATTAACGATGATCCCCATGGTCATCCCGTTCCTTTAATAATCCTTTACTTCATCAGATGGAAATCCACCATGGTTCTCTATACTCCTCTTTGCGTGGGAACAGGTAACTGGCTTGTTCCAAGAAGTATGCCGCAGAGCTTTTCAATTAACCACTACGTTGAAAATCATTTGCAGGTGTTCAGCGTTTCACCATAATTGTGATAACGTGTGTTTGTGCCTCCTGAAACCCAAGAAGGCTGCGACGGACGTAACTATGCTGAGGCGTAGCTGACTTGGTGTTGCCTATTTTTGTCAGTGGAGACTGACAAGAAGCCATTCTTCTAAGTATCATCCCACCATCATTTCTCCATTGTTTAAAAATGCAGGGAAATTTTGCAAATTGGCATTATAATTAGTAGCTAGAGGGTACTTTTTTGTTTTGTGGGGTCGGTCAGGATGGGTGTTCAGGCCCTCTGTCAGATCGCTGGTTTGATTTTATTATCCCCAGAGAAGAGTAGTGGGCATGTGTTTGGCAGGTGAAAAGTGCGGATTCTGTTTCAGAGAATTAAACAGGATCCGCATGGTCATCTCATTCCTTTAAGAATCCTTTGCTTCATCAGCTGGGATTCCACCATGTTTCTATATACTCCTCTATGCGTGGGCACAGGTACCTGGCTTGTTCCAAGAATTATGCTGGAGAGTTTTCAAATTAACCAGTACGTTGAAAATTATTTGCAGGTTTTCAGCGTTTCACCATAATTTTGATAACGTTTGTATGTCCCTCCTGAAACCCAAGAAGGCTGCGACGGACATAACTATGCTGAGGAGTAGCTGACTTGGTGTTGCCTATTTTTGTTAGTGGAGACAGACAAGAAGCCATTCTTCTAAGTATGATCCCTCCACCATTTTTCCATTGTTTTAAAATGCAGGGAAATTTTGCAAGTTAGCATTATAATTAGTAGCTGGAGGGTACGGTTTTTTTTTTTTTGTGTGTGTGGTCGATGTGGATGGGGGGGGTCAGGCTCTCTGTCAGTTCGCTGGTTAGTTTTTATTATCCCCAGAGAGGAGAAGTGGGCATGTGTTTGGCAGGTGAAAAGGGCGGATTCTGTTTCAGAGAATTAACGATGATCCCCATGGTCATCCCGTTCCTTTAATAATCCTTTACTTCATCAGCTGGAAATCCACCATGGTTCTCTATACTCCTCTTTGCGTGGGAACAGGTAACTGGCTTGTTCCAAGAAGTATGCCGCAGAGCTTTTCAATTAACCAGTACGTTGAAAATTATTTGCAGGTGTTCAGCGATTCACCATAATTGTGATAACGTGTGTTTGTGCCTCCTGAAACCCAAGAAGGCTGCGACGGACATAACTATGCTGAGGCATAGCTGACTTGGTGTTGCCTATTTTTGTCAGTGGAGACTGACAACAAGCCATTCTTCTAAGTATCATCCCACCATCATTTCTCCATTGTTTAAAAATGCAGGGAAATTTTGCAAATTGGCATTATAATTAGTAGCTGGAGGGTACTTTTTTGTTTTGAGGGGTCGGTCAGGATGGGTGTTCAGGCCCTCTGTCAGATCGCTGGTTTGATTTTATTATCCCCAGAGAAGAGTAGTGGGCATGTGTTTGGCAGGTGAAAAGTGCGGATTCTGTTTCAGAGAATTAAACAGGATCCGCATGGTCATCTCATTCCTTTAAGAATCCTTTGCTTCATCAGCTGGGATTCCACCATGTTTCTATATACTCCTCTATGCGTGGGCACAGGTACCTGGCTTGTTCCAAGAATTATGCTGGAGAGTTTTCAAATTAACCAGTACGTTGAAAATTATTTGCAGGTTTTCAGCGTTTCACCATAATTTTGATAACGTTTGTATGTCCCTCCTGAAACCCAAGAAGGCTGAGACGGACATAACTATGCTGAGGAGTAGCTGACTTGGTGTTGCCTATTTTTGTTAGTGGAGACAGACAAGAAGCCATTCTTCTAAGTATGATCCCACCACCATTTTTCCATTGTTTTAAAATGCAGGGAAATTTTGCAAGTTAGCATTATAATTAGTAGCTGGAGGGTACGGTTTTTTTTTTGTGTGTGTGGTCGATGTGGATGGGGGGGGTCAGGCTCTCTGTCAGTTCGCTGGTTAGTTTTTATTATCCCCAGAGAGGAGAAGTGGGCATGTGTTTGGCAGGTGAAAAGGGCGGATTCTGTTTCAGAGAATTAACGATGATCCCCATGGTCATCCCGTTCCTTTAATAATCCTTTACTTCATCAGATGGAAATCCACCATGGTTCTCTATACTCCTCTTTGCGTGGGAACAGGTAACTGCCTTGTTCCAAGAAGTATGCCGCAGAGCTTTTCAATTAACCACTACGTTGAAAATCATTTGCAGGTGTTCAGCGCTTCACCATAATTGTGATAACGTGTGTTTGTGCCTCCTGAAACCCAAGAAGGCTGCGACGGACGCAACTATGCTGAGGCGTAGCTGACTTGGTGTTGCCTACTTTTGTCAGTGGAGACTGACAAGAAGCCATTCTTCTAAGTATCATCCCACCATCATTTCTCCATTGTTTAAAAATGCAGGGAAATTTTGCAAATTGGCATTATAATTAGTAGCTAGAGGGTACTTTTTTGTTTTGTGGGGTCGGTCAGGATGTGTGTTCAGGCCCTCTGTCAGATCGCTGGTTTGATTTTATTATCCCCAGAGAAGAGTAGTGGGCATGTGTTTGGCAGGTGAAAAGTGCGGATTCTGTTTCAGAGAATTAAACAGGATCCGCATGGTCATCTCATTCCTTTAAGAATCCTTTGCTTCATCAGCTGGGATTCCACCATGTTTCTATATACTCCTCTATGCGTGGGCACAGGTACCTGGCTTGTTCCAAGAATTATGCTGGAGAGTTTTCAAATTAACCAGTACGTTGAAAATTATTTGCAGGTTTTCAGCGTTTCACCATAATTTTGATAACGTTTGTATGTCCCTCCTGAAACCCAAGAAGGCTGCGACGGACATAACTATGCTGAGGAGTAGCTGACTTGGTGTTGCCTATTTTTGTTAGTGGAGACAGACAAGAAGCCATTCTTCTAAGTATGATCCCACCACCATTTTTCCATTGTTTTAAAATGCAGGGAAATTTTGCAAGTTAGCATTATAATTAGTAGCTGGAGGGTACGGTTTTTTTTTTTGTGTGTGTGTGGTCGATGTGGATGGGGGGGGTCAGGCTCTCTGTCAGTTCGCTGGTTAGTTTTTATTATCCCCAGAGAGGAGAAGTGGGCATGTGTTTGGCAGGTGAAAAGGGCGGATTCTGTTTCAGAGAATTAACGATGATCCCCATGGTCATCCCGTTCCTTTAATAATCCTTTACATCATCAGCTGGAAATCCACCATGGTTCTCTATACTCCTCTTTGCGTGGGAACAGGTAACTGGCTTGTTCCAAGAAGTATGCCGCAGAGCTTTTCAATTAACCAGTACGTTGAAAATTATTTGCAGGTGTTCAGCGTTTCACCATAATTGTGATAACGTGTGTTTGTGCCTCCTGAAACCCAAGAAGGCTGCGACGGACATAACTATGCTGAGGCGTAGCTGACTTGGTGTTGCCTATTTTTGTCAGTGGAGACTGACAAGAAGCCATTCTTCTAAGTATCATCCCACCATCATTTCTCCATTGTTTAAAAATGCAGGGAAATTTTGCAAATTGGCATTATAATTAGTAGCTGGATGGTACTTTTTTGTTTTGTGGGGTCGGTCAGGATGGGTGTTCAGGCCCTCTGTCAGATCGCTGGTTTGATTTTATTATCCCCAGAGAAGAGTAGTGGGCATGTGTTTGGCAGGTGAAAAGTGCGGATTCTGTTTCAGAGAATTAAACAGGATCCGCATGGTCATCTCATTCCTTTAAGAATCCTTTGCTTCATCAGCTGGGATTCCACCATGTTTCTATATACTCCTCTATGCGTGGGCACAGGTACCTGGCTTGTTCCAAGAATTATGCTGGAGAGTTTTCAAATTAACCAGTACGTTGAAAATTATTTGCAGGTTTTCAGCGTTTCACCATAATTTTGATAACGTTTGAATGTCCCTCCTGAAACCCAAGAAGGCTGAGACGGACATAACTATGCTGAGGAGTAGCTGACTTGGTGTTGCCTATTTTTGTTGGTGGAGACAGACAAGAAGCCATTCTTCTAAGTATGATCCCACCACCATTTTTCCATTGCTTTAAAATGCAGGATAATTTTGCAAGTTAGCATTATAATTAGTAGCTGGAGGCTACGGTGTTGTTTTTTTTTTTTTTTTTTTCCTGTGGGGTCGGTGTGGATGTGTTGGTCAGGCCCTCTGTCAGTTCCCCGGTTGGTTTTTATTATCCCCATAGAGGAGAAGTGGGTATTAGTATGGCAGGTGAAAACTGCGGATCTGTTTCAGAGAATTAAACAGGATCCGCATGGTAATCCCGTTCCTTTAAGAATCCTTTGCATCATGAGCTGGGAATCCACCATGGTTCTATATACTTGTCTATGCGTGGGCACAGGAAACTGGCTAGTTCCAAGAAGTATGCCTCAGAGCTTTTCAATTAACCAGTATGTTGACAAACCTATGCAGGTTTTCAGCGATTCACCATAATTTTGATAACGTGTGTATGTGCCTACTGAAGCCAAATATGGCTGCGACGGACATAACTATGCTGAGGCGTAGCTGACTTGGTGTTGCCTATTTTTGTCAGTGGAGACTGACAAGAAGCCATTCTTCTAAGTATCATCCCACCATCATTTCTCCATTGTTTAAAAATGCAGGGAAATTTTGCAAATTGGCATTATAATTAGTAGCTGGAGGGTACTTTTCTGTTTTGTGGGGTCGGTCAGGATGGGTGTTCAGGCCCTCTGTCAGATCGCTGGTTTGTTTTTATTATCCCCAGAGAAGAGTAGTGGGCATGTGTTTGGCAGGTGAAAAGGGCGGATTCTGTTTCAGAGAATTAAACAGGATCCGCATGGTCATCTCATTCCTTTAAGAATCCTTTGCTTCATCAGCTGGGATTCCACCATGTTTCTATATACTCCTCTATGCGTCGGCACAGGTACCTGGCTTGTTCCAAGAATTATGCTGGAGAGTTTTCAAATTAACCAGTACGTTGAAAATTATTTGCAGGTGTTCAGCGTTTCACCATAATTTCGATAACGTTTGTATGTCCCTCCTGAAACCCAAGAAGGCTGCGACGGACATAACTATGCTGAGGAGTAGCTGACTTGGTGTTGCCTATTTTTGTTAGTGGAGACAGACAAGAAGCCATTCTTCTAAGTATGATCCCACCACCATTTTTCCATTGTTTTAAATGCAGGGAAATTTTGCAAGTTAGCATTATAATTAGTAGCTGGAGGGTACGGTTCTTTTTTTGTGTGTGGTCGATATGGATGGGGGGGGGTCAGGCCCTCTGTCAGTTCGCTGGTTAGTTTTTATTATCCCCAGAGAGGAGAAGTGTGCATGTGTTTGGCAGGTGAAAAGGGCGGATTCTGTTTCAGAGAATTAACGATGATCCCCATGGTCATCCCGTTCCTTTAATAATCCTTTACTTCATCAGCTGGAAATCCACCATGGTTCTATATACTCCTGTTTGCGTGGGAACAGGTAACTGGCTTGTTCCAAGAAGTATGCCGCAGAGCTTTTCTACTAACCAGTACGTTGAAAATTATTTGCAGGTGTTCAGCGTTTCACCATAATTGTGAGAACCTTTGTTTGTGCCTCCTGAAACCCAAAATGGCTGCGACGGACATAACTATGCTGATGCGTAGCTGACTTGGTTTTGCCTATTTTTGTTAGTGGAGACTGACAAGAATCCATTCTTGTAAGTATCATCTAACCATCATTTTTCCATTGTTTAAAAATGCAGCAAAATTTTGCAAGTTAGCATTATAATTAGTAGCTGGAGGCTACGGTGTTTTTTTTTTTTTTTTTCCTGTGGGGTCGGTGTGGATGTGTTGGTCAGGCCTTCTGTCAGTTCTCCGGTTGGTTTTTATTATCCCCAGAGAGGAGAAGTGGGTATTAGTATGGCAGGTGAAAACTGCAGATCTGTTTCAGAGAATTAAACAGGATCCGCATGGTAATCCCGTTCCTTTAAGAATCCTTTGCTTCATGAGCTGGGAATCCACCATGGTTCTATATACTTGTCTATGCGTGGGCACAGGAAACTGGCTAGTTCCAAGAAGTATGCCTCAGAGCTTTTCAATTAACCAGTATGTTGACAATCCTTTGCAGGTTTTCAGCGTTTCACCATAATTGTGATAACGTGTGTATGTGCCTACTGAAACCAAATATGGCTGCTACGGACATAACTATGCTGAGGCGTAGCTGACTTGGTGTTGCCTATTTTTGTCAGTGGAGACTGACAAGAAGCCATTCTTCTAAGTATCATCCCACCATCATTTCTCCATTGTTTAAAAATGCAGGGAAATTTTGCAAATTGGCATTATAATTAGTAGCTGGAGGGTACTTTTTTGTTTTGTGGGGTCGGTCAGGATGGGTGTTCAGGCCTTCTGTTAGATCGCTGGTTTGTTTTTATTATCCCCAGAGAAGAGTAGTGGGCATGTGTTTGGCAGGTGAAAAGTGCGGATTCTGTTTCAGAGAATTAAACAGGATCCGCATGGTCATCTCATTCCTTTAAAAATCCTTTGCTTCATCAGCTGGGATTCCACCATGTTTCTATATACTCCTCTATGCGTGGGCACAGGTACCTGGCTTGTTCCAAGAATTATGCTGGAGAGTTTTCAAATTAACCAGTACCTTGAAAATTATTTGCAGGTGTTCAGCATTTCACCATAATTTTGATAACGTTTGTATGTCCCTCCTGAAACCCAAGAAGGCTGCGACGGACATAACTATGCTGAGGAGTAGCTGACTTGGTGTTGCCTATTTTTGTTAGTGGAGACAGACAAGAAGCCATTCTTGTAAGTATGATCCCACCACCATTTTTCCATTGTTTTAAAATGCAGGGAAATTTTGCAAGTTAGCATTATAATTAGTAGCTGGAGGGTACGGTTTTTTGTGTGTGTGTGGTCGATGTGGATGGGGGGGGTCAGGCCCTCTGTCAGTTCGCTGGTTAGTTTTTATTATCCCCAGAGAGGAGAAGTGGGCATGTGTTTGGCAGGTGAAAAGGGCGGATTCTGTTTCAGAGAATTAACGATGATCCTCATGGTCATCCCGTTCCTTTAATAATCCTTTACTTCATCAGCTGGAAATCCACCATGGTTCTCTATACTCCTCTTTGCGTGGGAACAGGTAACTGGCTTGTTCCAAGAAGTATGCCGCAGAGGTTTTCAATTAACCAGTACGTTGAAAATTATTTGCAGGTGTTCATCGTTTCACCATAATTTTGATAACGTTTGTATGTCCCTCCTGAAAACCAAGAAGGCTGCGACGGACATAACTATGCTGAGGAGTAGCTGACTTGGTGTTGCCTATTTTTGTTAGTGGAGACAGACAAGAAGCCATTCTTCTAAGTATGATCACACCACCATTTTTCCATTGTTTTAAATGCAGGGAAATTTTGCAAGTTAGCATTATAATTAGTAGCTGGAGGGTACGGTTTTTTTTGTGTGTGTGGTCGATGTGGATGGGGGGGGTCAGGCCCTCTGTCAGTTCGCTGGTTAGTTTTTATTATCCCCAGAGAGGAGAAGTGGGCATGTGTTTGGCAGGTGAAAAGGGCGGATTCTGTTTCAGAGAATTAACGATGATCCCCATGGTCATCCCGTTCCTTTAATAATCCTTTACTTCATCAGCTGGAAATCCACCATGGTTCTCTATACTCCTCTTTGCGTGGGAACAGGTAACTGCCTTGTTCCAAGAAGTATGCCGCAGAGCTTTTCAATTAACCACTACGTTGAAAATTATTTGCAGGTGTTCAGCGTTTCACCAAAATTGTGAGAACCTTTGTTTGTGCCTCCTGAAACCCAAGAAGGCTGCGACGGACATAACTATGCTGAGGCTTAGCTCACTTGGTTTTGCCTAGTTTTGTTAGTGGAGACTGACAAGAATCCATTCTTGTAAGTATCATCTAACCATCATTTTTCCATTGTTTAAAAATGCAGGAAAATTTTGCAAGTTAGCATTATAATTAGTAGCTGGAGGCTACGGTGTTGTTTTTTTTTTTTTTTTTTCCTGTGGGGTCGGTGTGGATGTGTTGGTCAGGCCCTCTGTCAGTTCCCCGGTTGGTTTTTATTATCCCCATAGAGGAGAAGTGGGTATTAGTATGGCAGGTGAAAACTGCGGATCTGTTTCAGAGAATTAAACAGGATCCGCATGGTAATCCCGTTCCTTTAAGAATCCTTTGCATCATGAGCTGGGAATCCACCATGGTTCTATATACTTGTCTATGCGTGGGCACAGGAAACTGGCTAGTTCCAAGAAGTATGCCTCAGAGCTTTTCAATTAACCAGTATGTTGACAAACCTATGCAGGTTTTCAGCGATTCACCATAATTTTGATAACGTGTGTATGTGCCTACTGAAGCCAAATATGGCTGCGACGGACATAACTATGCTGAGGCGTAGCTGACTTGGTGTTGCCTATTTTTGTCAGTGGAGACTGACAAGAAGCCATTCTTCTAAGTATCATCCCACCATCATTTCTCCATTGTTTAAAAATGCAGGGAAATTTTGCAAATTGGCATTATAATTAGTAGCTGGAGGGTACTTTTCTGTTTTGTGGGGTCGGTCAGGATGGGTGTTCAGGCCCTCTGTCAGATCGCTGGTTTGTTTTTATTATCCCCAGAGAAGAGTAGTGGGCATGTGTTTGGCAGGTGAAAAGGGCGGATTCTGTTTCAGAGAATTAAACAGGATCCGCATGGTCATCTCATTCCTTTAAGAATCCTTTGCTTCATCAGCTGGGATTCCACCATGTTTCTATATACTCCTCTATGCGTCGGCACAGGTACCTGGCTTGTTCCAAGAATTATGCTGGAGAGTTTTCAAATTAACCAGTACGTTGAAAATTATTTGCAGGTGTTCAGCGTTTCACCATAATTTCGATAACGTTTGTATGTCCCTCCTGAAACCCAAGAAGGCTGCGACGGACATAACTATGCTGAGGAGTAGCTGACTTGGTGTTGCCTATTTTTGTTAGTGGAGACAGACAAGAAGCCATTCTTCTAAGTATGATCCCACCACCATTTTTCCATTGTTTTAAATGCAGGGAAATTTTGCAAGTTAGCATTATAATTAGTAGCTGGAGGGTACGGTTCTTTTTTTGTGTGTGGTCGATATGGATGGGGGGGGTCAGGCCCTCTGTCAGTTCGCTGGTTAGTTTTTATTATCCCCAGAGAGGAGAAGTGGGCATGTGTTTGGCAGGTGAAAAGGGCGGATTCTGTTTCAGAGAATTAACGATGATCCCCATGGTCATCCCGTTCCTTTAATAATCCTTTACTTCATCAGCTGGAAATCCACCATGGTTCTATATACTCCTGTTTGCGTGGGAACAGGTACCTGGCTTGTTCCAAGAAGTATGCCGCAGAGCTTTTCTACTAACCAGTACGTTGAAAATTATTTGCAGGTGTTCAGCGTTTCACCATAATTGTGAGAACCTTTGTTTGTGCCTCCTGAAACCCAAAATGGCTGCGACGGACATAACTATGCTGATGCGTAGCTGACTTGGTTTTGCCTATTTTTGTTAGTGGAGACTGACAAGAATCCATTCTTGTAAGTATCATCTAACCATCATTTTTCCATTGTTTAAAAATGCAGCAAAATTTTGCAAGTTAGCATTATAATTAGTAGCTGGAGGCTACGGTGTTTTTTTTTTTTTTTTCCTGTGGGGTCGGTGTGGATGTGTTGGTCAGGCCTTCTGTCAGTTCTCCGGTTGGTTTTTATTATCCCCAGAGAGGAGAAGTGGGTATTAGTATGGCAGGTGAAAACTGCAGATCTGTTTCAGAGAATTAAACAGGATCCGCATGGTAATCCCGTTCCTTTAAGAATCCTTTGCTTCATGAGCTGGGAATCCACCATGGTTCTATATACTTGTCTATGCGTGGGCACAGGAAACTGGCTAGTTCCAAGAAGTATGCCTCAGAGCTTTTCAATTAACCAGTATGTTGACAATCCTTTGCAGGTTTTCAGCGTTTCACCATAATTGTGATAACGTGTGTATGTGCCTACTGAAACCAAATATGGCTGCTACGGACATAACTATGCTGAGGCGTAGCTGACTTGGTGTTGCCTATTTTTGTCAGTGGAGACTGACAAGAAGCCATTCTTCTAAGTATCATCCCACCATCATTTCTCCATTGTTTAAAAATGCAGGGAAATTTTGCAAATTGGCATTATAATTAGTAGCTGGAGGGTACTTTTTTGTTTTGTGGGGTCGGTCAGGATGGGTGTTCAGGCCTTCTGTTAGATCGCTGGTTTGTTTTTATTATCCCCAGAGAAGAGTAGTGGGCATGTGTTTGGCAGGTGAAAAGTGCGGATTCTGTTTCAGAGAATTAAACAGGATCCGCATGGTCATCTCATTCCTTTAAAAATCCTTTGCTTCATCAGCTGGGATTCCACCATGTTTCTATATACTCCTCTATGCGTGGGCACAGGTACCTGGCTTGTTCCAAGAATTATGCTGGAGAGTTTTCAAATTAACCAGTACCTTGAAAATTATTTGCAGGTGTTCAGCATTTCACCATAATTTTGATAACGTTTGTATGTCCCTCCTGAAACCCAAGAAGGCTGCGACGGACATAACTATGCTGAGGAGTAGCTGACTTGGTGTTGCCTATTTTTGTTAGTGGAGACAGACAAGAAGCCATTCTTGTAAGTATGATCCCACCACCATTTTTCCATTGTTTTAAAATGCAGGGAAATTTTGCAAGTTAGCATTATAATTAGTAGCTGGAGGGTACGGTTTTTTGTGTGTGTGTGGTCGATGTGGATGGGGGGGGTCAGGCCCTCTGTCAGTTCGCTGGTTAGTTTTTATTATCCCCAGAGAGGAGAAGTGGGCATGTGTTTGGCAGGTGAAAAGGGCGGATTCTGTTTCAGAGAATTAACGATGATCCTCATGGTCATCCCGTTCCTTTAATAATCCTTTACTTCATCAGCTGGAAATCCACCATGGTTCTCTATACTCCTCTTTGCGTGGGAACAGGTAACTGGCTTGTTCCAAGAAGTATGCCGCAGAGGTTTTCAATTAACCAGTACGTTGAAAATTATTTGCAGGTGTTCAGCGTTTCACCATAATTTTGATAACGTTTGTATGTCCCTCCTGAAAACCAAGAAGGCTGCGACGGACATAACTATGCTGAGGAGTAGCTGACTTGGTGTTGCCTATTTTTGTTAGTGGAGACAGACAAGAAGCCATTCTTCTAAGTATGATCACACCACCATTTTTCCATTGTTTTAAATGCAGGGAAATTTTGCAAGTTAGCATTATAATTAGTAGCTGGAGGGTACGGTTTTTTTTGTGTGTGTGGTCGATGTGGATGGGGGGGGTCAGGCCCTCTGTCAGTTCGCTGGTTAGTTTTTATTATCCCCAGAGAGGAGAAGTGGGCATGTGTTTGGCAGGTGAAAAGGGCGGATTCTGTTTCAGAGAATTAACGATGATCCCCATGGTCATCCCGTTCCTTTAATAATCCTTTACTTCATCAGCTGGAAATCCACCATGGTTCTCTATACTCCTCTTTGCGTGGGAACAGGTAACTGCCTTGTTCCAAGAAGTATGCCGCAGAGCTTTTCAATTAACCACTACGTTGAAAATTATTTGCAGGTGTTCAGCGTTTCACCAAAATTGTGAGAACCTTTGTTTGTGCCTCCTGAAACCCAAGAAGGCTGCGACGGACATAACTATGCTGAGGCTTAGCTCACTTGGTTTTGCCTAGTTTTGTTAGTGGAGACTGACAAGAATCCATTCTTGTAAGTATCATCTAACCATCATTTTTCCATTGTTTAAAAATGCAGGAAAATTTTGCAAGTTAGCATTATAATTAGTAGCTGGAGGCTACGGTGTTGTTTTTTTTTTTTTTTTTTCCTGTGGGGTCGGTGTGGATGTGTTGGTCAGGCCCTCTGTCAGTTCCCCGGTTGGTTTTTATTATCCCCAGAGAGGAGAAGTGGGTATTAGTATGGCAGGTGAAAACTGCGGATCTGTTTCAGAGAATTAAACAGGATCCGCATGGTAATCCCGTTCCTTTAAGAATCCTTTGCTTCATGAGCTGGGAATCCACCATGGTTCTATATACTTGTCTATGCGTGGGCACAGGAAACTGGCTAGTTCCAAGAAGTATGCCTCAGAGCTTTTCAATTAACCAGTATGTTGACAATCCTATGCAGGTTTTCAGCGTTTCACCATAATTGTGATAACGTGTGTATGTGCCTACTGAAACCAAATATGGCTGCTACGGACATAACTATGCTGAGGCGTAGCTGACTTGGTGTTGCCTATTTTTGTCAGTGGAGACTGACAAGAAGCCATTCTTCTAAGTATCATCCCACCATCATTTCTCCATTGTTTAAAAATGCAGGGAAATTTTGCAAATTGGCATTATAATTAGTAGCTGGAGGGTACTTTTTTGTTTTGTGGGGTCGGTCAGGATGGGTGTTCAGGCCCTCTGTCAGATCGCTGGTTTGTTTTTATTATCCCCAGAGAAGAGTAGTGGGCATGTGTTTGGCAGGTGAAAAGTGCGGATTCTGTTTCAGAGAATTAAACAGGATCCGCATGGTCATCTCATTCCTTTAAGAATCCTTTGCTTCATCAGCTGGGATTCCACCATGTTTCTATATACTCCTCTATGCGTCGGCACAGGTACCTGGCTTGTTCCAAGAATTATGCTGGAGAGTTTTCAAATTAACCAGTACGTTGAAAATTATTTGCAGGTGTTCAGCGTTTCACCATAATTTTGATAACGTTTGTATGTCCCTCCTGAAACCCAAGAAGGCTGCGACGGACATAACTATGCTGAGGAGTAGCTGACTTGGTGTTGCCTATTTTTGTTAGTGGAGACAGACAAGAAGCCATTCTTCTAACTATGATCCCACCACCATTTTTCCATTGTTTTAAAATGCAGGGAAATTTTGCAAGTTAGCATTATAATTAGTAGCTGGAGGGTACGGTTTTTTTTTTTTGTATGTGGACGATGTGGATGGGGGGGGGTGAGGCCCTCTGTCAGTTCGCTGGTTAGTTTTTATTATCCCCAGAGAGGAGAAGTGGGCATGTGTTTGGCAGGTGAAAAGGGCGGATTCTGTTTCAGAGAATTAACGATGATTCCCATGGTCATCCCGTTCCTTTAATAATCCTTTACTTCATCAGCTGGAAATCCACCATGGTTCTCTATACTCCTCTTTGCGTGGGAACAGGTAACTGCCTTGTTCCAAGAAGTATGCCGCAGAGCTTTTCAATTAACCAGTACGTTGAAAATTATTTGCAGGTGTTCAGCGTTTCACCATAATTGTGAGAACCTTTGTTTGTGCCTCCTGAAACCCAAGAAGGCTGCGACGGACATAACTATGCTGAGGAGTAGCTGACTTGGTGTTGCCTATTTTTGTTAGTGGAGACTGACAAGAAGCCATTCTTCTAAGTATCATCCTACCACAATTTTTCCATTGTTTTAAAATGCAGGAAATTTTGCAAGTTAGCATTATAATTAGTAGCTGGAGGGTACGGTTTTTTGTGTGTGTGTGGTCGATGTGGATGGGGGGGGGTGAGGCCCTCTGTCAGTTCGCTGGTTAGTTTTTATTATGCCCAGAGAGGAGAAGTGGGCATGTGTTTGGCAGGTGAAAAGGGCGGATTCTGTTTCAGAGAATTAACGATGATCCCCATGGTCATCCCGTTCCTTTAATAATCCTTTACTTCATCAGCTGGAAATCCACCATGGTTCTATATACTCCTGTTTGCGTGGGAACAGGTAACTGTCTTGTTCCAAGAAGTATGCCGCAGAGCTTTTCAATTAACCAGTACGTTGAAAATTATTTGCAGGTGTTCAGCGTTTCACCATAATTGTGAGAACCTTTGTTTGTGCCTCCTGAAACCCAAAATGGCTGCGACGGACATAACTATGCTGATGCGTAGCTGACTTGGTTTTGCCTATTTTTGTTAGTGGAGACTGACAAGAAGCCATTCTTGTAAGTATCATCTAACCATCATTTTTCCATTGTTTAAAAATGCAGGAAAATTTTGCAAGTTAGCATTATAATTAGTAGCTGGAGGGTACGGTGTTTTTTTTTTTTTTTTCCTGTGGGGTCGGTGTGGATGTGTTGGTCAGGCCCTCTGTCAGTTCCCCGGTTGGTTTTTATTATCCCCAGAGAGGAGAAGTGGGTATTAGTATGGCAGGTGAAAACTGCGGATCTGTTTCAGAGAATTAAACAGGATCCGCATGGTAATCCCGTTCCTTTAAGAATCCTTTGCTTCATGAGCTGGGAATCCACCAAGGTTCTATATACTTGTCTATGCGTGGGCACAGGAAACTGGCTAGTTCCAAGAAGTATGCCTCAGAGCTTTTCAATTAACCAGTATGTTGACAATCCTTTGCAGGTTTTCAGCGTTTCACCATAATTGTGATAACGTGTGTATGTGCCTACTGAAACCAAATATGGCTGCTACGGACATAACTATGCTGAGGCGTAGCTGACTTGGTGTTGCCTATTTTTGTCAGTGGAGACTGACAAGAAGCCATTCTTCTAAGTATCATCCCACCATCATTTCTCCATTGTTTAAAAATGCAGGGAAATTTTGCAAATTGGCATTATAATTAGTAGCTGGAGGGTACTTTTTTGTTTTGTGGGGTCGGTCAGGATGGGTGTTCAGGCCTTCTGTTAGATCGCTGGTTTGTTTTTATTATCCCCAGAGAAGAGTAGTGGGCATGTGTTTGGCAGGTGAAAAGTGCGGATTCTGTTTCAGAGAATTAAACAGGATCCGCATGGTCATCTCATTCCTTTAAAAATCCTTTGCTTCATCAGCTGGGATTCCACCATGTTTCTATATACTCCTCTATGCGTGGGCACAGGTACCTGGCTTGTTCCAAGAATTATGCTGGAGAGTTTTCAAATTAACCAGTACCTTGAAAATTATTTGCAGGTGTTCAGCATTTCACCATAATTTTGATAACGTTTGTATGTCCCTCCTGAAACCCAAGAAGGCTGCGACGGACATAACTATGCTGAGGAGTAGCTGACTTGGTGTTGCCTATTTTTGTTAGTGGAGACAGACAAGAAGCCATTCTTGTAAGTATGATCCCACCACCATTTTTCCATTGTTTTAAAATGCAGGGAAATTTTGCAAGTTAGCATTATAATTAGTAGCTGGAGGGTACGGTTTTTTGTGTGTGTGTGGTCGATGTGGATGGGGGGGGTCAGGCCCTCTGTCAGTTCGCTGGTTAGTTTTTATTATCCCCAGAGAGGAGAAGTGGGCATGTGTTTGGCAGGTGAAAAGGGCGGATTCTGTTTCAGAGAATTAACGATGATCCTCATGGTCATCCCGTTCCTTTAATAATCCTTTACTTCATCAGCTGGAAATCCACCATGGTTCTCTATACTCCTCTTTGCGTGGGAACAGGTAACTGGCTTGTTCCAAGAAGTATGCCGCAGAGGTTTTCAATTAACCAGTACGTTGAAAATTATTTGCAGGTGTTCAGCGTTTCACCATAATTTTGATAACGTTTGTATGTCCCTCCTGAAAACCAAGAAGGCTGCGACGGACATAACTATGCTGAGGAGTAGCTGACTTGGTGTTGCCTATTTTTGTTAGTGGAGACAGACAAGAAGCCATTCTTCTAAGTATGATCACACCACCATTTTTCCATTGTTTTAAATGCAGGGAAATTTTGCAAGTTAGCATTATAATTAGTAGCTGGAGGGTACGGTTTTTTTTGTGTGTGTGGTCGATGTGGATGGGGGGGGTCAGGCCCTCTGTCAGTTCGCTGGTTAGTTTTTATTATCCCCAGAGAGGAGAAGTGGGCATGTGTTTGGCAGGTGAAAAGGGCGGATTCTGTTTCAGAGAATTAACGATGATCCCCATGGTCATCCCGTTCCTTTAATAATCCTTTACTTCATCAGCTGGAAATCCACCATGGTTCTCTATACTCCTCTTTGCGTGGGAACAGGTAACTGGCTTGTTCCAAGAAGTATGCCGCAGAGCTTTTCAATTAACCAGTACGTTGAAAATTATTTGCAGGTGTTCAGCTTTTCACCATAATTGTGAGAACCTTTGTTTGTGCCTCCTGAAACCCAAGAAGGCTGCGACGGACATAACTATGCTGAGGCTTAGCTCACTTGGTTTTGCCTAGTTTTGTTAGTGGAGACTGACAAGAATCCATTCTTGTAAGTATCATCTAACCATCATTTTTCCATTGTTTAAAAATGCAGGAAAATTTTGCAAGTTAGCATTATAATTAGTAGCTGGAGGCTACGGTGTTGTTTTTTTTTTTTTTTTTTTCCTGTGGGGTCGGTGTGGATGTGTTGGTCAGGCCCTCTGTCAGTTCCCCGGTTGGTTTTTATTATCCCCAGAGAGGAGAAGTGGGTATTAGTATGGCAGGTGAAAACTGCGGATCTGTTTCAGAGAATTAAACAGGATCCGCATGGTAATCCCGTTCCTTTAAGAATCCTTTGCTTCATGAGCTGGGAATCCACCATGGTTCTATATACTTGTCTATGCGTGGGCACAGGAAACTGGCTAGTTCCAAGAAGTATGCCTCAGAGCTTTTCAATTAACCAGTATGTTGACAATCCTATGCAGGTTTTCAGCGTTTCACCATAATTGTGATAACGTGTGTATGTGCCTACTGAAACCAAATATGGCTGCTACGGACATAACTATGCTGAGGCGTAGCTGACTTGGTGTTGCCTATTTTTGTCAGTGGAGACTGACAAGAAGCCATTCTTCTAAGTATCATCCCACCAACATTTCTCCATTGTTTAAAAATGCAGGGAAATTTTGGAAATTGGCATTATAATTAGTAGCTGGAGGGTACTTTTTTGTTTTGTGGGGTCGGTCAGGATGGGTGTTCAGGCCCTCTGTCAGATCGCTGGTTTGTTTTTATTATCCCCAGAGAAGAGTAGTGGGCATGTGTTTGGCAGGTGAAAAGTGCGGATTCTGTTTCAGAGAATTAAACAGGATCCGCATGGTCATCTCATTCCTTTAAGAATCCTTTGCTTCATCAGCTGGGATTCCACCATGTTTCTATATACTCCTCTATGCGTGGGCACAGGTACCTGGCTTGTTCCAAGAATTATGCTGGAGAGTTTTCAAATTAACCAGTACGTTGAAAATTATTTGCAGGTGTTCAGCGTTTCACCATAATTTTGATAACGTTTGTATGTCCCTCCTGAAACCCAAGAAGGCTGCGACGGACATAACTATGCTGAGGAGTAGCTGACTTGGTGTTACCTATTTTTGTTAGTGGAGACAGACAAGAAGCCATTCTTCTAACTATGATCCCACCACCATTTTTCCATTGTTTTAAAATGCAGGGAAATTTTGCAAGTTAGCATTATAATTAGTAGCTGGAGGGTACGGTTTTTTTTTTTTGTATGTGGACGATGTGGATGGGGGGGGGTGAGGCCCTCTGTCAGTTCGCTGGTTAGTTTTTATTATCCCCAGAGAGGAGAAGTGTGCATGTGTTTGGCAGCTGAAAAGGGCGGATTCTGTTTCAGAGAATTAACGATGATTCCCATGGTCATCCCGTTCCTTTAATAATCCTTTACTTCATCAGCTGGAAATCCACCATGGTTCTCTATACTCCTCTTTGCGTGGGAACAGGTAACTGCCTTGTTCCAAGAAGTATGCCGCAGAGCTTTTCAATTAACCAGTACGTTGAAAATTATTTGCAGGTGTTCAGCGTTTCACCATAATTGTGAGAACCTTTGTTTGTGCCTCCTGAAACCCAAGAAGGCTGCGACGGACATAACTATGCTGAGGAGTAGCTGACTTGGTGTTGCCTATTTTTGTTAGTGGAGACTGACAAGAAGCCATTCTTGTAAGTATCATCTAACCATCATTTTTCCATTGTTTAAAAATGCAGGAAAATTTTGCAAGTTAGCATTATAATTAGTAGCTGGAGGGTACGGTGTTTTTTTTTTTTTTTTCCTGTGGGGTCGGTGTGGATGTGTTGGTCAGGCCCTCTGTCAGTTCCCCGGTTGGTTTTTATTATCCCCAGAGAGGAGAAGTGGGTATTAGTATGGCAGGTGAAAACTGCGGATCTCTTTCAGAGAATTAAACAGGATCCGCATGGTAATCCCGTTCCTTTAAGAATCCTTTGCTTCATGAGCTGGGAATCCACCAAGGTTCTATATACTTGTCTATGCGTGGGCACAGGAAACTGGCTAGTTCCAAGAAGTATGCCTCAGAGCTTTTCAATTAACCAGTATGTTGACAATCCTTTGCAGGTTTTCAGCGTTTCACCATAATTGTGATAACGTGTGTATGTGCCTACTGAAACCAAATATGGCTGCTACGGACATAACTATGCTGAGGCGTAACTGACTTGGTGTTGCCTATTTTTGTCAGTGGAGACTGACAAGAAGCCATTCTTCTAAGTATCATCCCACCATCATTTCTCCATTGTTTAAAAATGCAGGGAAATTTTGCAAATTGGCATTATAATTAGTAGCTGGAGGGTACTTTTTTGTTTTGTGGGGTCGGTCAGGATGGGTGTTCAGGCCTTCTGTTAGATCGCTGGTTTGTTTTTATTATCCCCAGAGAAGAGTAGTGGGCATGTGTTTGGCAGGTGAAAAGTGCGGATTCTGTTTCAGAGAATTAAACAGGATCCGCATGGTCATCTCATTCCTTTAAAAATCCTTTGCTTCATCAGCTGGGATTCCACCATGTTTCTATATACTCCTCTATGCGTGGGCACAGGTACCTGGCTTGTTCCAAGAATTATGCTGGAGAGTTTTCAAATTAACCAGTACCTTGAAAATTATTTGCAGGTGTTCAGCATTTCACCATAATTTTGATAACGTTTGTATGTCCCTCCTGAAACCCAAGAAGGCTGCGACGGACATAACTATGCTGAGGAGTAGCTGACTTGGTGTTGCCTATTTTTGTTAGTGGAGACAGACAAGAAGCCATTCTTGTAAGTATGATCCCACCACCATTTTTCCATTGTTTTAAAATGCAGGGAAATTTTGCAAGTTAGCATTATAATTAGTAGCTGGAGGGTACGGTTTTTTGTGTGTGTGTGGTCGATGTGGATGGGGGGGGTCAGGCCCTCTGTCAGTTCGCTGGTTAGTTTTTATTATCCCCAGAGAGGAGAAGTGGGCATGTGTTTGGCAGGTGAAAAGGGCGGATTCTGTTTCAGAGAATTAACGATGATCCTCATGGTCATCCCGTTCCTTTAATAATCCTTTACTTCATCAGCTGGAAATCCACCATGGTTCTCTATACTCCTCTTTGCGTGGGAACAGGTAACTGGCTTGTTCCAAGAAGTATGCCGCAGAGGTTTTCAATTAACCAGTACGTTGAAAATTATTTGCAGGTGTTCATCGTTTCACCATAATTTTGATAACGTTTGTATGTCCCTCCTGAAAACCAAGAAGGCTGCGACGGACATAACTATGCTGAGGAGTAGCTGACTTGGTGTTGCCTATTTTTGTTAGTGGAGACAGACAAGAAGCCATTCTTCTAAGTATGATCACACCACCATTTTTCCATTGTTTTAAATGCAGGGAAATTTTGCAAGTTAGCATTATAATTAGTAGCTGGAGGGTACGGTTTTTTTTGTGTGTGTGGTCGATGTGGATGGGGGGGGTCAGGCCCTCTGTCAGTTCGCTGGTTAGTTTTTATTATCCCCAGAGAGGAGAAGTGGGCATGTGTTTGGCAGGTGAAAAGGGCGGATTCTGTTTCAGAGAATTAACGATGATCCCCATGGTCATCCCGTTCCTTTAATAATCCTTTACTTCATCAGCTGGAAATCCACCATGGTTCTCTATACTCCTCTTTGCGTGGGAACAGGTAACTGGCTTGTTCCAAGAAGTATGCCGCAGAGCTTTTCAATTAACCAGTACGTTGAAAATTATTTGCAGGTGTTCAGCGTTTCACCATAATTGTGAGAACCTTTGTTTGTGCCTCCTGAAACCCAAGAAGGCTGCGACGGACATAACTATGCTGAGGCTTAGCTCACTTGGTTTTGCCTAGTTTTGTTAGTGGAGACTGACAAGAATCCATTCTTGTAAGTATCATCTAACCATCATTTTTCCATTGTTTAAAAATGCAGGAAAATTTTGCAAGTTAGCATTATAATTAGTAGCTGGAGGCTACGGTGTTGTTTTTTTTTTTTTTTTTTTCCTGTGGGGTCGGTGTGGATGTGTTGGTCAGGCCCTCTGTCAGTTCCCCGGTTGGTTTTTATTATCCCCAGAGAGGAGAAGTGGGTATTAGTATGGCAGGTGAAAACTGCGGATCTGTTTCAGAGAATTAAACAGGATCCGCATGGTAATCCCGTTCCTTTAAGAATCCTTTGCTTCATGAGCTGGGAATCCACCATGGTTCTATATACTTGTCTATGCGTGGGCACAGGAAACTGGCTAGTTCCAAGAAGTATGCCTCAGAGCTTTTCAATTAACCAGTATGTTGACAATCCTATGCAGGTTTTCAGCGTTTCACCATAATTGTGATAACGTGTGTATGTGCCTACTGAAACCAAATATGGCTGCTACGGACATAACTATGCTGAGGCGTAGCTGACTTGGTGTTGCCTATTTTTGTCAGTGGAGACTGACAAGAAGCCATTCTTCTAAGTATCATCCCACCAACATTTCTCCATTGTTTAAAAATGCAGGGAAATTTTGGAAATTGGCATTATAATTAGTAGCTGGAGGGTACTTTTTTGTTTTGTGGGGTCGGTCAGGATGGGTGTTCAGGCCCTCTGTCAGATCGCTGGTTTGTTTTTATTATCCCCAGAGAAGAGTAGTGGGCATGTGTTTGGCAGGTGAAAAGTGCGGATTCTGTTTCAGAGAATTAAACAGGATCCGCATGGTCATCTCATTCCTTTAAGAATCCTTTGCTTCATCAGCTGGGATTCCACCATGTTTCTATATTCTCCTCTATGCGTCGGCACAGGTACCTGGCTTGTTCCAAGAATTATGCTGGAGAGTTTTCAAATTAACCAGTACGTTGAAAATTATTTGCAGGTGTTCAGCGTTTCACCATAATTTTGATAACGTTTGTATGTCCCTCCTGAAACCCAAGAAGGCTGCGACGGACATAACTATGCTGAGGAGTAGCTGACTTGGTGTTACCTATTTTTGTTAGTGGAGACAGACAAGAAGCCATTCTTCTAACTATGATCCCACCACCATTTTTCCATTGTTTTAAAATGCAGGGAAATTTTGCAAGTTAGCATTATAATTAGTAGCTGGAGGGTACGGTTTTTTTTTTTTGTATGTGGACGATGTGGATGGGGGGGGGTGAGGCCCTCTGTCAGTTCGCTGGTTAGTTTTTATTATCCCGAGAGAGGAGAAGTGTGCATGTGTTTGGCAGCTGAAAAGGGCGGATTCTGTTTCAGAGAATTAACGATGATTCCCATGGTCATCCCGTTCCTTTAATAATCCTTTACTTCATCAGCTGGAAATCCACCATGGTTCTCTATACTCCTCTTTGCGTGGGAACAGGTAACTGCCTTGTTCCAAGAAGTATGCCGCAGAGCTTTTCAATTAACCAGTACGTTGAAAATTATTTGCAGGTGTTCAGCGTTTCACCATAATTGTGAGAACCTTTGTTTGTGCCTCCTGAAACCCAAGAAGGCTGCGACGGACATAACTATGCTGAGGAGTAGCTGACTTGGTGTTGCCTATTTTTGTTAGTGGAGACTGACAAGAAGCCATTCTTCTAAGTATCATCCTACCACAATTTTTCCATTGTTTTAAAATGCAGGAAATTTTGCAAGTTAGCATTATAATTAGTAGCTGGAGGGTACGGTTTTTTGTGTGTGTGTGGTCGATGTGGATGGGGGGGGGTGAGGCCCTCTGTCAGTTCACTGGTTAGTTTTTATTATGCCCAGAGAGGAGAAGTGGGCATGTGTTTGGCAGGTGAAAAGGGCGGATTCTGTTTCAGAGAATTAACGATGATCCCCATGGTCATCCCGTTCCTTTAATAATCCTTTACTTCATCAGCTAGAAATCCACCATGGTTCTCTATGCTCCTCTTTGCGTGGGAACAGGTAACTGCCTTGTTCCAAGAAATATGCCGCAGAGTTTTTCAATTAACCACTACGTTGAAAATTATTTGCAGGCGTTCAGCGTTTCACCATAATTGTGAGAACCTTTGTTTGTGCCTCCTGAAACCCAAGAAGGCTGCGACGGACATAACTATGCTGAGGCGTAGCTGACTTGGTTTTGCCTATTTTTGTTAGTGGAGACTGACAAGAATCCATTCTTGTAAGTATCATCTCACCATCATTTTTCCATTGTTTAAAAATGCAGGAAAATTTTGCAAGTTAGCATTATAATTAGTAGCTGGAGGCTACGGTGTTTTTTTTTTTTTTTTTTTTCCGGTGTGGATGTGTTGGTCAGGCCCTCTGTCAGTTCCCCGGTTGGTTTTTATTATCCCCAGAGAGGAGAAGTGGGTATTAGTATGGCAGGTGAAAACTGCGGATCTGTTTCAGAGAATTAAACAGGATCCGCATGGTAATCCCGTTCCTTTAAGAATCCTTTGCTTCATGAGCTGGGAATCCACCATGGTTCTATATACTTGTCTATGCGTGGGCACAGGAAACTGGCTAGTTCCAAGAAGTATGCCTCAGAGCTTTTCAATTAACCAGTATGTTGACAATCCTTTGCAGGTTTTCAGCGTTTCACCATAATTGTGATAACGTGTGTATGTGCCTACTGAAACCAAATATGGCTGCTACGGACATAACTATGCTGAGACGTAGCTGACTTGGTGTTGCCTATTTTTGTCAGTGGAGACTGACAAGAAGCCATTCTTCTAAGTATCATCCCACCATCATTTCTCCATTGTTTAAATATGCAGGGAAATTTTGCAAATTGGCATTATAATTAGTAGCTGGAGTGTCCTTTTTTTTTTGTGGGGTCGGTCAGGATGGGTGTTCAGGCCCTCTGTCAGATCGCTGGTTTGTTTTTATTATCCCCAGAGAAGAGTAGTGGGCATGTGTTTGGCAGGTGAAAAGTGCGGATTCTGTTTCAGAGAATTAAACAGGATCCGCATGGTCATCTCATTCCTTTAAAAATCCTTTGCTTCATCAGCTGGGATTTCACCATGTTTCTATATACTCCTCTATGCGTGGGCACAGGTACCTGGCTTGTTCCAAGAATTATGCTGGAGAGTTTTCAAATTAACCAGTACGTTGAAAATTATTTGCAGGTGTTCAGAGTTTCACCATAATTGTGATAACGTGTGTTTGTGCCTCCTGAAACCCAAGAAGGCTGCGACGGACATAACTATGCTGAGGAGTAGCTGACTTGGTGTTGCCTATTTTTGTTAGTGGAGACTGACAAGAAGCCATTCTTCTAAGTATCATCCCACCACCATTTTTCCATTGTTTTAAATGCAGGAAATTTTGCAAGTTAGCATTATAATTAGTAGCTGGAGGGTACGGTTTTTGTGTGTGTGTGGTCGATGTGGATGGGGGGGGTCAGGCCGTCTGTCAGTTCGCTGGTTAGTTTTCATTATCCCCAGAGAGGAGAAGTGGGCATGTGTTTGGCAGGTGAAAAGGGCGGATTCTGTTTCAGAGAATTAACGATGATCCCCATGGTCATCCCGTTCCTTTAATAATCCTTTACTTCATCAGCTGGAAATCCACCATGGTTCTCTATACTCCTCTTTGCGTGGGAACAGGTAACTGGCTTGTTCCAAGAAGTATGCCGCAGAGCTTTTCAATTAACCAGTACGTTGAAAATTATTTGCAGGTGTTCAGCGTTTCACCATAATTGTGAGAACCTTTGTTTGTGCCTCCTGAAACCCAAGAAGGCTGCGACGGACATAACTATGCTGAGGCGTAGCTGACTTGGTTTTGCCTATTTTTGTTAGTGGAGACTGACAAGAATCCATTCTTGTAAGTATCATCTCACCATCATTTTTCCATTGTTTAAAAATGCAGCAAAATTTTGCAAGTTAGCATTATAATTAGTAGCTGGAGGCTACGGTGTTTTTTTTTTTTTTTCCTGTGGGGTCGGTGTGGATGTGTTGGTCAGGCCCTCTGTCAGTTCCCCGGTTGGTTTTTATTATCCCCCAACAGGAGAAGTGGGTATTAGTATGGCAGGTGAAAACTGCGGATCTGTTTCAGAGAATTAAACAGGATCCGCATGGTAATCCCGTTCCTTTAAGAATCCTTTGCTTCATGAGCTGGGAATCCACCATGGTTGTATATACTTGTCTATGCGTGGGCACAGGAAACTGGCTAGTTCCAAGAAGTATGCCTCAGAGCTTTTCAATTAACCAGTATGTTGACAATCCTTTGCAGGTTTTCAGCGTTTCACCATCATTGTGATAACGTGTGTATGTGCCTACTGAAACCAAATATGGCTGCTACGGACATAACTATGCTGAGGCGTAGCTGACTTGGTGTTGCCTATTTTTGTCAGTGGAGACTGACAAGAAGCCATTCTTCTAAGTGTCATCCCACCATCATTTCTCCATTGTTTAAAAATGCAGGGAAATTTTGCAAATTGGCATTATAATTAGTAGCTGGAGGTACTTTTTTGTTTTGTGGGGTCGGTCAGGATGGGTGTTCAGGCCCTCTGTCAGATCGCTGGTTTGTTTTTATTATCCCCAGAGAAGAGTAGTGGGCATGTTTTTGGCAGGTGAAAAGTGCGGATTCTGTTTCAGAGAATTAAACAGGATCCGCATGGTCATCTCATTCCTTTAAGAATCCTTTGCATCATCAGCTGGGATTCCACCATGTTTCTATATACTCCTCTATGCGTGGGCACACTACCTGGCTTCTTCCAAGAATTATCCTGGAGAGTTTTCAAATTAACCAGTACGTTGAAAATTATTTGCAGGTTTTCAGCGTTTCACCATAATTTTGATAACGTTTGTATGTCCCTCCTGAAATCCAAGAAGGCTGCGACGGACATAACTATGCTGAGGAGTAGCTGACTTGGTGTTGCCTATTTTTGTTAGTAGAGACAGACAAGAAGCCATTCTTCTAACTATGATCCCACCACCATTTTTCCATTGTTTTAAAATGCAGGGAAATTTTGCAAGTTAGCATTATAATTAGTAGCTGGAGGGTACGGGTTTTTTTCTTTGGTGTGTGGTCGATGTGGATGGGGGGGGTCAGGCCCTCTGTCAGTTCGCTGGTTAGTTTTTATTATCCACAGAGAGGAGAAGTGGGCATGTGTTTGGCAGGTGAAAAGGGGGATTCTGTTTCAGAGAATTAACGATTATCCCCATGGTCATCCCGTTCCTTTAATAATCCTTTACTTCATCAGCTGGAAATCCACCATGGTTCTCTATACTCCTCTTTGCGTGGGAGCAGGTAACTGCCTTGTTCCAAGAAGTATGCCACAGAGCTTTTCAATTAACCACTACGTTGAAAATTATTTGCAGGTGTTCAGCGTTTCACCATAATTGTGATAACGTTTCTTTGTGCCTCCTGAAACCCAAGAAGGCTGCGACGGACATAGCTATGCTGAGGAGTAGCTGACTTGGTGTTGCCTATTTTTGTTAGTGGAGACTGACAAGAAGCCATTCTTCTAAGTATCATCCCAACACCATTTTTCCATTGTTTTAAAATGCAGGGAAATTTTGCAACTTAGCATTATAATTAGTAGCTGGAGGATACGGTTTTTTTTTTTGTGTGTGTGGGCGATGTGGATGAGGGGGTGAGGCCCTCTGTCAGTTCGCTGGTTAGTTTTTATTATCCCCAGAGAGGAGAAGTGGGCATGTGTTTGCCAGGTGAAAAGGGCGGATTCTGTTTCAGAGAATTAACGATGATCCCCATGGTCATCCCGTTCCTTTAATAATCCTTTACTTCATCAGCTGGAAATCCACCATGGTTCTATATACTCCTTTTTGCGTGGGAACCGGTAACTGGCTTGTTCCAAGAAGTATGCCGCAGAGCTTTTCAATTCACCACTACGTTGAAAATTATTTGCAGGTGTTCAAAGTTTCACCATAATTGTGAGAACCTTTGTTTGTGCCTCCTGAAACCCTAGAAGGCTGCGACGGACATAACTATGCTGAGGAGTAGCTGACTTGGTGTTGCCTATTTTTGTTAGTGGAGACTGACAAGAAGCCATTCTTCTAAGTATCATCCCACCACCATTTTTCCATTGTTTTAAAATGCAGGGAAATTTTGCAAGTTAGCATTATAATTAGTAGCTGGAGGGTACGGTTTTTTTTTTTTGTGTGGTCGATGTGCATGGTGGGGGTCAGGCCCTCTGTGAGTTCGCTGGTTAGTTTTTATTATCCCCAGAGAAGAATAGTGGGCATGTGTTTGGCAGGTGAAAAGTGCGGATTCTGTTTCAGAGAATTAAACAGGATCCGCATGGTCATCTCATTCCTTTAAGAATCCTTTGCTTCATCAGCTGGGATTCCACCATGTTTCTATATACTCCTCTATGCGTGGGCACAGGTACCTGGCTTGTTCCAAGAAGTATGCTGGAGAGTTTTCAAATTAACCAGTACGTTGAAAATTATTTGCAGGTGTTCAGCGTTTCACCATAATTGTGAGAACCTTTGTTTGTGCCTCCTGAAACCCAAGAAGGCTGCGACGGACATAACTATGCTGAGGCGTAGCTGACTTGGTTTTGCCTATTTTTGTTAGTGGAGACTGACAAGAATCCATTCTTGTAAGTATCATCTCACCATCATTTTTCCATTGTTTAAAAATGCAGGAAAATTTTGCAAGTTAGCATTATAATTAGTAGCTGGAGGCTACGGTGTTTTTTTTTTTTTTTTCCTGTTGGGTCAGTTTGGATGTGTTGGTCAGGCCCTCTGTGAGTTCCCCGGTTGGTTTTTATTATCCCCAGAGAGGAGAAGTGGGTATTAGTATGGCAGGTGAAAACTGCGGATCTGTTTCAGAGAATTAAACAGGATCTGCATGGTAATCCCGTTCCTTTAAGAATCCTTTGCTTCATGAGCTGGGAATCCACCATGGTTCTATATACTTGTCTATGCGTGGGCACAGGAAACTGGCTAGTTCCAAGAAGTATGCCTCAGAGCTTTTCAATTAACCAGTATGTTGACAATCCTTTGCAGGTTTTCAGCGTTTCACCATAATTGTGATAACGTGTGTATGTGCCTACTGAAACCAAATATGGCTGCTACAGACATAACTATGCTGAGGCGTAGCTGACTTGGTGTTGCCTATTTTTGTCAGTGGAGACTGACAAGAAGCCATTCTTCTAAGTATCATCCCACCATCATTTCTCCATTGTTTAAAAATGCAGGGAAATTTTGCAAATTGGCATTATAATTAGTAGCTGGAGGGTACTTTTTTGTTTTGTGGGGTCGGTCAGGATGGGTGTTCAGGCCCTCTGTCAGATCGCTGGTTTGTTTTTATTATCCCCAGAGAAGAGTAGTGGGCATGTGTTTGGCAGGTGAAAAGTGCGGATTCTGTTTCAGAGAATTAAACAGGATCCGCATGGTCATCTCATTCCTTTAAGAATCCTTTGCTTCATCAGCTGGGATTCCACCATGTTTCTATATACTCCTCTATGCATGGGCACAGGTACCTGGCTTGTTCCAAGAATTATGCTGGAGAGTTTTCAAATTAACCAGTACGTTGAAAATTATTTGCAGGTTTTCAGCGTTTCACCATAATTTTTATAACGTTTGTATGTCCCTCCTGAAACCCAAGAAGGCTTCGACGGACATAACTATGCTGAGGAGTAGCTGACTTGGTGTTACCTATTTTTGTTAGTGGAGACAGACAAGAAGCCCTTCTTCTAAGTATGATCCCACCACCATTTTTCCATTGTTTTAAATGCAGGGAAATTTTGCAAGTTAGCATTATAATTAGTAGCTGGAGGGTACGGTTTTTTTTGTGTGTGTGTGGTCGATGTGGATGGGGGTGTCAGGCCCTCTGTCAGTTCGCTGGTAAGTTTTTATTATCCCCAGAGAGGAGAAGTGGGCATGTGTTTGGCAGGTGAAAAGGACGGATTCTGTTTCAGAGAATTAATGATGATCCCCATGGTCATCCCGTTCCTTTAATAATCCTTTACTTCATCAGCTGGAAATCCACCATGGTTCTATATACTCCTCTTTGCGTGGGAACCGGTAACTGGCTTGTTCCAAGAAGTATGCCGCAGAGCTTTTCAATTAACCACTACGTTGAAAATTATTTGCAGGTGTTCAGCATTTCACCATAATTGTGAGAACTTTTGTTTATGCCTCCTGAAACCCTAGAAGACTGCGAGGGACATAACTATGCTGAGGAGTAGCTGACTTGGTGTTGCCTATTTTTGTTAGTGGAGACTGACAACAAGCCATTCTTCTAAGTATCATCCCAACACCATTTTTCCATTGTTTTAAAATGCAGGGAAATTTTGCAAGTTAGCATTATAATTAGTAGCTGGAGGGTACGGTTTTTTTTTTTTTTGTGTGTGTGGTCGATGTGGATGGTGGGGGTCAGGCCCTCTGTCAGTTCGCTGGTTAGTTTTTATTATCCCCAGAGAGGAGAAATGGGCATGTGTTTGGCAGGTGAAAAGGGCGGATTCTGTTTCAGAGAATTAACGATGATCCCCATGGTCATCCCGTTCCTTTAATAATCCTTTACTTCATCAGCTGGAAATCCACCATGGTTCTATATACTCCTGTTTGCGTGGGAACAGGTAACTGCCTTGTTCCAAGAAGTATGCCGCAGAGCTTTTCAATTAACCACTACGTTGAAAATTATTTGCAGGTGTTCAGCGTTTCACCATAATTGTGATAACGTTTGTTTGTGCCTCCTGAAACCCAAGAAGCCTGCGACGGACATAAGTATGCTGAGGCGTAGCTGACTTGTTTTTGGCTATTTTGTTATTGGAGACTAACAAGAATCCATTCTTGTAAGTATCATCTCACCATCATTTTTCCATTGTTTAAAAATGCAGGAAAATTTTGCAAGTTAGCATTATAATTAGTAGCTGGAGGCTACGGTGTTTTTTTTTTTTTTTTTTCCTGTGGGGTCGGTTTGGATGTGTTGGTCAGGCCCTCTGTCAGTTCCCCGGTTGGTTTTTATTATCCCCAGAGAGGAGAAGTGGGTATTAGTATGGCAGGTGAAAACTGCGGATCTGTTTCAGAGAATTAAACAGGATCCGCATGGTAATCCCGTTCCTTTAAGAATCCTTTGCTTCATGAGCTGGGAATCCAGCATGGTTCTATATACTTGTCTATGCGTGGGCACAGGAAACTGGCTAGTTCCAAGAAGTATGCCTCAGAGCTTTTCAATTAACCAGTATGTTGACAATCCTTTGCAGGTTTTCAACGTTTCACCATAATTGTGATAACGTGTGTATGTGCCTACTGAAACCAAATATGGCTGCTATGGACATAACTATGCTGAGGCGTAGCTGACTTGGTGTTGCCTATTTTTGTCAGTGGAGACTGACAAGAAGCCATTCTTCTAAGTATCATCCCACCATCATTTCTCTATTGTTTAAACAGGCAGGGAAATTTTGCAAATTGGCATTATAATTAGTAGCTGGAGGTACTTTTTTGTTTTGTGGGGTCGGTCAGGATGGGTGTTCAGGGCCTCTGTCAGATCGCTGGTTTGTTTTTATTATCCCCAGAGAAGAGTAGTGGGCATGTGTTTGGCAGGTGAAAAGTGCGGATTCTGTTTCAGAGAATTAAACAGGATCTGCATGGTCATCTCATTCCTTTAAGAATCCTTTGCTTCATCAGCTGGGATTCCACCATGTTTCTATATACTCCTCTATGCGTGGGCACAGGTAACTGGCTTGTTCCAAGAAGTATGCTGGAGAGTTTTCAAATTAACCAGTACGTTGAAAATTATTTGCAGGTTTTCAGCGTTTGACCATAATTTTGATAACGTGTGTTTGTGCCTCCTGAAACCCAAGAAGGCTGCGACGGACATAACTATGCTGAGGAGTAGCTGACTTGGTGTTGCCTATTTTTGTTAGTGGAGACTGAGAAGAAGCCATTCTTCTAAGTATCAACCCACCACCATTTTTCCACTGTTTCAAAATGCAGGGAAATTTTGCAAGTTAGCATTATAATTAGTAGCTGGAGTGTACGGTTTTTTTTGTGTGTGTGTGGTCGATGTGGATGGGGGGGTCAGGCCCTCTGTCATTTCGCTGGTTAGTTTTTATTATCCCCAGAGAGGAGAAGTGGGCATGTGTTTGGCAGGTGTAAAGGGCGGATTCTCTTTCAGAGAATTAACGATGATCCCCATGGTCATCCCGTTCCTTTAATAATCCTTTACTTCATCAGCTGGAAATCCACCATGGTTCTATATACTCCTCTTTGCGTGGGAACCGGTAACTGGCTTGTTCCAAGAAGTATGCCGCAGAGCTTTTCAATTAACCACTACGTTGAAAATTATTTGCAGGTGTTCAGCGTTTCACCATAATTGTGAGAACCTTTATTTGTGCCTCCTGAAACCCTAGAAGGCTGCGACAGACATAACTATGCTGAGGCGTAGCTGACTTGGTGTTGCCTATTTTTGTTAGTGGAGACTGACAAGAAGCCATTCTTCTAAGTATCATCCCACCACCATTTTTCCATTGTTTTAAAATGCAGGTAAATTTTGCAAGTTAGCATTATAATTAGTAGCTGGAGGGTACGGTTTTTTTTTTGTGTGTGGTCGATGTGGATGGGGGGGGTCAGGCCCTCTGTCAGTTCGCTGGTTAGGTTTTATTATCCCCAGAGCGGAGCAGTGGGCATGTGTTTGGCAGGTGAAAAGGGCGGATTCTGTTTCAGAGAATTAACGATGATCCCCATGGTCATCGGGTTCCTTTAATAATCCTTTACTTCATCAGCTGGAAATCCACCATGGTTCTATATACTCCTCTTTGCGTGGCAACAGGTAACTGGCTTGTTCCAAGAAGTATGCCGCAGAGCTTTTCAATTAACGACTACGTTGAAAATTATTTGCAGGTGTTCAGCGTTTCACCATAATTGTGATAACGTGTGTTTTTGCCTCCTGAAACCCAAGAAGGCTGCGACGGACATAACTATGCTGAGGCGTAGCTGACTTGGTGTTGCCTATTTTTGTTAGTGGAGACTGACAAGAAGCCATTCTTCTAAGTATCATCCCACCACCCATTTTCCATTGTTTTAAAATGCAGGGAAATTTTGAAAGTTAGCATTATAATTAGTAGCTGGAGGCTACGATGTTGTTTTTTTTTTTTTTTCCTGTGGGGTGGGTGTGGATGTGTTGGTCAGGCCCTCTGTCAGTTCCCCGGTTGGTTTTTATTATCCCCAGAGAGGAGAAGTGGGTATTAGTATGGCAGGTGAAAACTGCGGATCTGTTTCAGAGAATTAAAAAGGATCCGCATGGTAATCCCGTTCCTTTAAGAATCCTTTGCTTCATGAGCTGGGAATCCACCATGGTTCTATATACTTGTCTATGCGTGGGCACAGGAAACTGGCTAGTTCCAAGAAGTATGCCTCAGAGCTTTTCAATTAACAAGTATGTTGACAATCCTTTGCAGGTTTTCAGCGTTTCACCATAATTGTGATAACGTGTGTATGTGCCTACTGAAACCAAATATGGCTGCTACGGACATAACTATGCTGAGGCGTAGCTGACTTGGTGTTGCCTATTTTTGTCAGTGGAGACTGACAAGAAGCCATTCTTCTAAGTATCATCCCACCATCATTTCTCCATTGTTTAAAAATGCAGGGAAATTTTGCAAATTGGCATTATAATTAGTAGCTGGAAGGTACTTTTTTGTTTTGTGGGGTCGGTCAGGATGGGTGTTCAGGCCCTCTGTCAGATCGCTGGTTTGTTTTTATTATCCCCAGAGAAGAGTAGTGGGCAAGTGTTTGGCAGGTGAAAAGTGCGGATTCTGTTTCAGAGAATTAAACAGGATCCGCATGGTCATCTCATTCCTTTAAGAATCCTTTGCTTCATCAGCTGGGATTCCACCATGTTTCTATATACCTCTCTATGCGTGGGCACAGGTACCTGGCTTGTTCCAAGAAGTATGCTGGAGAGTTTTCAAATTAACCAGTACGTTGAAAATTATTTGCAGGTTTTCAGCGTTTCACCATAATTTTGATAAAGTTTGTATGTCCCTCCTGAAACCCAAGAAGGCTGCGACGGACATAACTATGCTGAGGAGTAGCTGACTTGGTGTTGCCTATTTTTGTTAGTGGAGACAGACAAGAAGCCATTCTTCTAAGTATGATCCCTATGATCTCACCACCATTTTTCCATTGTTTTAAAATGCAGGGAAATTTTGCAAGTTAGCATTATAATTAGTAGCTGGAGGGTACGGTTTTTTTTTTGTGTGTGGTCGATGTGGATGGGGGGGGGTCAGGCCCTCCGTAAGTTCGCTGGTTAGTTTTTATTATCCCAAGAGAGGAGAAGTGGGCATGTGTTTTTCAGGTGAAAAGGGCGAATTCTGTTTCAGAGAATTAACGATGATCCCCATGGTCATCCCGTTCCTTTAATAATCCTTTACTTCATCAGCTGGAAATCCACCATGGTTCTATATACTCCTCTTTGCGTGGCAACAGGTAACTGGCTTGTTCCAAGAAGTATGCCGCAGAGCTTTTCAATTAACCACTGCGTTGAAAATTATTTGCAGATGTTCAGCGTTTCACCATAATTGTGATAACGTTTGTTTGTGCCTCCTGAAACCCAAGAAGGCTGTGACGGACATAACCATGCTGAGGCGTAGCTGACGTGGTTTTGCCTATTTTTGTTAGTGGAGACTGACAAGAATCCATTCTTGTAAGTATCATCTCACCATCATTTTTCCATTGTTAAAAAATGCAGGAAAATTTTGCAAGTTAGCATTATAATTAGTAGCCGGAGGCTACCGTGTTTTTTTTTTTTTTTTCCTGTCGGGTCGGTGTGGATGTGTTGGTCAGGCCCTCTGTCAGTTCCCCGGTTGGTTTATATTATCCACAGAGAGGAGAAGTGGGTATTAGTATGGCAGGTGAAAACTGCGGATCTGTTTCAGAGAATTAAACAGGATCCGCATGGTACTCCCGTTCCTTTAAGAATCCTTAGCTTCATGAGCTGGGAATCCACCATGGTTCTATATACTTGTCTATGCGTGGGCACAGGAAACTGGCTAGTTCCAAGAAGTATGCCTCAGAGCTTTTCAATTAACCAGTATGTTGACAATCCTTTGCAGGTTTTCAGCGTTTCACCATAATTGTGATAACGTGTGTATGTGCCTACTGAAACCAAATATGGCTGCTACGGACATAACTATGCTGAGGTGTAGCTGACTTGGTGTTGCCTATTTTTGTCAGTGGAGACTGACAAGAAGCCATTCTTCTAAGTATCATCCCACCACCATTTTTCCATTGTTTTAAAATGCAGCGAAATTTTGCAAGTTAGCATTATAATTAGTAGCTGGAGGTTACGGTTTTGTTTTTTTTCTGTGGTCGATGTGGATGGGGGGGTCAAGCCCTCTGTCAGTTCGCTGGTTAGTTTTTATTATCCCCAGAGAGGAGAATTGGGCATGGGTTTGGCAGGTGAAAAGGGCGGATTCTGTTTCAGAGAATTAACGATGATCCCCATGGTCATCCCGTTCCTTTAATAATCCTTTACTTCATCAGCTGGAAATCCACCATGGTTCTATATACTCCTCTTTGTGTGGGAACAGGTAACTGTCTTGTTCCAAGAAGTATGCCGCAGAGCTTTTCAATTAACCAGTACGTTGAAAATTATTTGCAGGTGTTCAGGATTTCACCATAATTGTGATAACGTGTGTTTGTGCCTCCTGAAACCCAAGAAGGCTGCGACGGACATAACTATGCTGAGGAGTAGCTGACTTGGTGTTGCCTATTTTTGTTAGTGGAGACTGACAAGAAGCCATTCTTCTAAGTATCACCCCACCACCATTTTTCCATTGTTTTAAAATGCAGGGAAATTTTGCAAGTTAGCATTATAATTAGTAGCTGGAGGGTACGGTTTTTTTTGTGTGTGTGGTCGATGTGGATGGGGGAGGGTTAGGCCCTCTGTCAGTTCCCTGGTTAGTTTTTATTATCCCCAGAGAGGAGAAGTGGGCATGTGTTTGGCAGGTGAAAAGGGCGGATTCTTTTTCAGAGAATTAACGATGATCCCCATGGTCATCCCGTTCCTTTAATAATCCTTTACTTCATCAGCTGGAAATCCACCATGGTTCTCTATACTCCTCTTAGCGTGGGAACAGGTAACTGCCTTGTTCCAAGAAGTATGCCGCAGAGCTTTTCAATTAACCAGTACGTTGAAAATTATTTGCAGGTGTTCAGCGTTTCACCATAATTGTGATGACGTGTGTTTGTGCCTCCTGAAAACCAAGTAGGCTGTGACGGACATAACTATGCTGAGGAGTAGCTGACTTGGTGTTGCCTATTTTTGTTAGTGGAGACTGACAAGAAGCCATTCTTCTAAGTATCATCCCACCACCATTTTTCCATTGTTTTAAAATGCAGGGAAATTTTGCAAGTTAGCATTATAATTAGTAGCTGGAGGCTACGGTGTTTTTTTTTTTTTTTTTTCTGTGGGGTCGGTGTGGATGTGTTGGTCAGGCCCTCTGTCAGTTCCCCGGTTGGTTTTTATTATCCCCAGAGAGGAGAAGTGGGTATTAGTATGGCAGGTGAAAACTGCGGATCTGTTTCAGAGAATTAAACAGGATCCGCATGTTAATCCCGTTCCTTTAAGAATCCTTTGCTTCATGAGCTGGGAATCCACCATGGTTCTATATACTTGTCTATGCGTGGGCCCAGGAAACTGGCTAGTTCCAAGAAGTATGCCTCAGAGCTTTTCAATTAACCAGTATGTTGACAATCCTTTGCAGGTTTTCAGCGTTTCACCATAATTGTGATAACGTGTGTATGTGCCTACAGAAACCAAATATGGCTGCTACGGACAAAACTATGCTGAGGCGTAGCTGACTTGGTGTTGCCTATTTTTGTCAGTGGAAACGGACAAGAAGCCATTCTTCTAAGTATCATCCCACCACCATTTTTCCATTGTTTTAAAATGCAGGGAAATTTTGCAAGTTAGCATTATAATTAGTAGCTGGAGGGTACGGTTTTTTTTTTGTGTGTGGTGGATGTGGATGTTGGGGGTCAGGCCCTCTGTCAGTTCGCTTGTTAGTTTTTATTATCCCCAGAGAGGAGAAGTGGGCATGTGTTTGGCAGGTGAAAAGGGCGGATTCTGTTTCAGAGAATTAACGATGATCCCCATGGTCATCCCGTTCCTTCAATAATCCTTTACTTCATCAGCTGGAAATCCACCATGGTTCTATATACTCCTCCTTGCGTGGCAACAGGTAACTGGCTTGTTCCAAGAAGTATGCCGCAGAGCTTTTCAATTAACCACTACATTGAAAATTATTTGCAGGTGTTCAGCGTTTCACCATAATTGTGAGAACCTTTGTTTGTGCCTCCTGAAACCCAAGAAGGCTGCGATGGACATAACTATGCTGAGGCGTAGCTGACTTGGTTTTGCCTATTTTTGTTAGTGGAGACTGACAAGAATCCATTCTTGTAAGTATCATCTCACCATCATTTTTCCATTGTTTAAAAATGCAGGAAAAATTTGCAAGTTAGCATTATAATTAGTAGCTGGAGGCTACGGTGTTTTTTTTTTGTTTTTTTTTGTTTTTCTGTGGGCTTGGTGTGGATGTGTTGGTCAGGCCCTCTGTCAGTTCCCCGGTTGGTTTTTATTATCCCCAGAGAGGAGAAGTGGGTATTAGTATGGCAGGTGAAACTGCGGATCTGTTTCAGAGAATTAAACAGGATCCGCATGGTAATCCCGTTCCTTTAAGAATCCTTTGCTTCATGAGCTGGGAATCCACCATGGTTCTATATACTTGTCTATGCGTGTGCACAGTTAACTGGCTAGTTCCAAGAAGTATGCCTCAGAGCTTTTCAATTAACCAGTATGTTGACAATCCTTTGCAGGTTTTCAGCGTTTCACCATAATTCTGATAACGTGCGTATGTGCCTACTGAAACCAAATATGGCTGCTACGGACATAACTATGCTGAGGCGTAGCTGACTTGGTGTTGCCTATTTTTGTCAGTGGAGACTGACAAGAAGCCATTCTTCTAAGTATCATCCCACCATCATTTCTCCATTGTTTAAAAATGCAGGGAAATTTTGCAAATTGGCATTATAATTAGTAGCTGGAGGTACTTTTGTGTTTTGTTGGGTCAGTCAGGATCGGTGTCAGGCCCTCTGTCAGATCGCTGGTTTGTTTTTATTATCCCCAGAGAAGAGTAGTGGGCATGTGTTTGGCAGGTGAAAAGTGCGGATTCTGTTTCAGAGAATTAAACAGGATCCGCATGGTCATCTCATTCCTTTAAGAATCCTTTGCTTCATCAGCTGGGATTCCACCATGTTTCTATATACTCCTCTATGCGTGGGCACAGGTACCTGGCTTGTTCCAAGAATTATGCTGGAGAGTTTTCAAATTAACCAGTACGTTGAAAATTATTTGCAGGTTTTCAGCGTTTCACCATAATTTTGATAACGTTTGTATGTCCCTCCTGAAACCCAAGAAGGCTGCCACGGACATAACTATGCTGAGGAGTAGCTGACTTGGTGTTGCCTATTTTTGTTAGTGGAGACAGACAAGAAGCCATTCTTCTAAGTATCATCCCACCACCATTTTTCCATTGTTTTAAAATGCAGGGAAATTGTGCAAGTTAGCATTATAATTAGTAGCTGGAGGGTACGGTTTTTTTTTTGTGTGTGGTCGATGTGGATGGGGGGGTTCAGGCCCTCTGTTAGTTCAGTGGTTAGTTTTTATTATCCCCAGAGAGGAGCAGTGGGCATGTGTTTGGCAGGTGAAAAGGGCGGATTCTGTTTCAGAGAATTAACGATGATCCCCATGGTCATCCGGTTCCTTTAATAATCCTTTACTTCATCAGCTGGAAATCCACCATGGTTCTATATACTCCTCTTTGCGTGGGAACAGGTAACTGGCTTGTTCCAAGAAGTATGCCGCAGAGCTTTTCAATTAACCACTACGTTGAAAATTATTTGCAGGTGTTCAGCGTTTCACCATAATTGTGATAACGTGTGTTTGTGCGTCCTGAAACCCAAGAAGGCTGCGACGGACATAACTATGGTGAGGCGTAGCTGACTTGGTGTTGCCTATTTTTGTTAGTGGAGACTGACAAGAAGCCATTCTTCTAAGTATCATCCCACCACCATTTTTCCATTGTTTTAAAATGCAGGGAAATTTTGCAAGTTAGCATTATAATTAGTAGCTGGAGGCTACGGTGTTGTTTTTTTTTTTTTCCTGTGGGGTGGGTGTGGATGTGTTGGTCAGGCCCTCTGTCAGTTCCCCGGTTGGTTTTTATTATCCCCAGAGAGGAGAAGTGGGTATTAGTATGGCAGGTGAAAACTGCGGATCTGTTTCAGAGAATTAAACAGGATCCGGATGGTACTCCCGTTACTTTAAGAATCCTTTGCTTCATGAGCTGGGAATCCACCATGGTTCTATATACTTGTCTATGCGTGGGCACAGGAAACTGGCTAGTTCCAAGAAGTATGCCTCAGAGCTTTTCAATTAACCAGTTTGTTGACAATCCTTTGCAGGTTTTCAGCGTTTCACCATAATTGTGATAACGTGTGTATGTGCCTACTGAAACCAAATATGGCTGCTACGGACATAACTATGCTGAGGCGTAGCTGACTTGGTGTTGCCTATTTTTGTCAGTGGAGACTGACAAGAAGCCATTCTTCTAAGTATCATCCCACCATCATTTCTCCATTGTTTAAAAATGCAGGGAAATTTTGCAAATTGGCATTATAATTAGTAGCTGGAGGGTACTTTTTTGTTTTGTGGGGTCGGTCAGGATGGGTGTTCAGGCCCTCTGTCAGATCGCTGGTTTGTTTTTATTATCCCCAGAGAAGAGTAGTGGGCATGTGTTTGGCAGGTGAAAAGTGCGGATTCTGTTTCAGAGAATTAAACAGGATCCGCATGGTCATCTCATTCCTTTAAGAATCCTTTGCTTCATCAGCTGGGATTCCACCATGTTTCTATATAGTCCTCTATGCGTGGGCACAGGTACCTGGCTTGTTCCAAGAATTATGCTGGAGAGTTTTCAAATTAACCAGTACGTTGAAAATTATTTGCAGGTGTTCAGCGTTTCACCATAATTTTGATAACGTTTGTATGTCCCTCCTGAAACCCAGGAAGGCTGCGACGGACATAACTATTGTGAGGCGTAGCTGACTTGGTGTTACCTATTTTTGTCAGTGGAGACTGACAAGAAGCCATTCTTCTAAGTATGATCCCACCACCATTTTTCCATTGTTTTAAAATGCAGGGAAATTTTGCAAGTTAGCATTATAATTAGTAGCTGGAGGGTACGGTTTTTTTTTTTTTGTGTGTGGTCGATGTGGATGGTGGGGGTCAGGCCCTCTGTCAGTTCGCTGGTTAGTTTTTATTATCCCCAGAGAGGAGAAGTGGGCATGTGTTTGGCAGGTGAAAAGGGCGGATTCTGTTTCAGAGAATTAACGATGATCCCCATGGTCATCCCGTTCCTTTAATAATCCTTTACTTCATCAGCTGGAAATCCACCATGGTTCTATATACTCCTCTTTGCGTGGGAACAGGAAACTGGCTTGTTCCAAGAAGTATGCCGCAGAGCTTTTCAATTAACCACTACGTTGAAAATTATTTGCAGGTGTTCAGCGTTTCACCATAATTGTGATAACGTGTGTTTGTGCCTCCTGAAACCGAAGAAGGCTGCGACGGACATAACTATGCTGAGGCGTAGCTGACTTGGTGTTGCCTATTTTTGTTAGTGGAGACTGACAAGAAGCCATTCTTCTAAGTATCATCCCACCACCATTTTTCCATTGTTTTAAAATGCAGGTAAATTTTGCAAGTTAGCATTATAATTAGTAGCTGGAGGGTACGGTTTTTTTTTTGTGTGTGGTCGATGTGGATGGGGGGGGGTCAGGCCCTCTGTCAGTTCGCTGGTTAGTTTTTATTATCCCCAGAGAGAAGCAGTGGGCATGTGTTTGGCAGGTGAAAAGGGCGGATTCTGTTTCAGAGAATTAACGATGATCCCCATGGTCATCCGGTTCCTTTAATAATCCTTTACTTCATCAGCTGGAAATCCACCATGGTTCTATATACTCCTCTTTGCGTGGCAACAGGTAACTGGCTTGTTCCAAGAAGTATGCCGCAGAGCTTTTCAATTAACCAGTACGTTGAAAATTATTTGCAGGTGTTCAGCGTTTCACCATAATTGTGATAACGTGTGTTTGTGCCTCCTGAAACCCAAGAAGGCTGCGACGGACATAACTATGCTGAGGAGTAGCTGACTTGGTGTTGCCTATTTTTGTTAGTGGAGACTGACAACAAGCCATTCTTCTAAGTATCATCCCACCACCATTTTTCCATTGTTTTAAAATGCAGGGAAATTTTGCAAGTTAGCATTATAATTAGTAGCTGGAGGGTACGGTTTTTTTTTTTGTGTGGTCCATGTGGATGGGGCAGTCAGGCCCTCTGTCAGTTCGCTGGTTAGTTTTTATTATCCCGAGAGAGGAGAAGTGGGCATGTGTTTGGCAGGTGAAAAGGGCGGATTCTGTTTCAGAGAATTAACGATGATCCCCATGGTCATCCCGTTCCTTTAATAATCCTTTACTTCATCAGCTGGAAATCCACCATGGTTCTATATACTCCTCTTTGCGTGGGAACAGGTAACTGGCTTGTTCCAAGAAGTATGCCGCAGAACTTTTCAATTAACCAGTACGTTGAGAATTATTTGCAGGTGTTCAGCGTTTCACCATAATTGTGAGAACCTTTGTTTGTGCCTCCTGAAACCCAAGAAGGCTGCGACGGACATAACTATGCTGAGGAGTAGCTGACTTGGTGTTGCCTGTTTTTGTTAGTGGAGACTGACAAGAAGCCATTCTTCTAAGTATTATCCCACCACCATTTTCCATTGTTTTAAAATGCAGGGAAATTTTGCAAGTTAGCATTATAATTAGTAGCTGGAGGGTACGGGTTTTTTTTTGTGTGTGGTCGATGTGGATGGGGGGGGTCAGGCCCTCTGTCAATTCGCTGGTTAGTTTTTATTATCCCCAGAAAGCAGAAGTGGGCATGTTTTTGGCAGGTGAAAAGGGCAGATTCTGTTCAGAGAATTAACGATGATCCCCATGTTCATCCCGTTCCTTTAATAATCCATTACTTCATCAGCTGGAAATCCACCATGGTTCTCTATACTCCTCTTTGCGTGGGAACAGGTAACTGGCTTGTACCAAGAAGTATGCCGCAGAGCTTTTCAATTAACCACTACGTTGAAAATTATTTGCAGGTGTTCAGCGTTTCACCATAATTGTGAGAACCTTTGTTTGTGCCTCCTGAAACCCAAGAAGGCTGCGACGGTCATAACTATGCTGAGGAGTAGCTGACTTGGTGTTGCCTATTTTTGTTAGTGGAGACTGACAAGAAGCCATTCTTCTAAGTATCATGCCACCACCATTTTTTCATTGTTTTAAAATGCAGGGAAATTGTGCAAGTTAGCATTATAATTAGTAGCTGGAGGGTACGGTTTTATTTTTTTTTGTGTGGTCGATGTGGATGGTGGGGGTCAGGCCCTCTGTCATTTCGCTGGTTAGTTTTTATTATCCACAGAGAGGAGAAGTGGGCATGTGTTTGGCAGGTGAAAAGGGCGGATTCTGTTTCAGAGAATTAACGATGATCCCCATGGTTATCCCGTTCCTTTAATAATCCTTTACTTCATCAGCTGGAAATCCACCATGGTTATATATACTTCTCTTTGCGTGGGAACAGGTAACTGCCTTGTTCCAAGAAGTATGCCGCAGAGCTTTTCAATTAACCAGTACGTTGAAAATTATTTGCAGGTGTTCAGCGTTTCACCATAATTGTGATAACGTGTGTTTGTGCTTCCTGAAACCCAAGAAGGCTGCGACGGACATAACTATGCTGAGGCGTAGCTGACTTGGTGTTGCCTATTTTTGTTAGTGGAGACTGACAAGAAGCCATTCTTCTAAGTATCATCCCACCACCATTTTTCCATTGTTTTAAAATGCAGGGAAATTTTGCAAGTTAGCATTATAATTAGTAGCTGGAGGCTACGGTGTTTTTTTTTTTTTTTCCTGTGGGGTCGGTGTGGATGTGTTGTTCAGGCCCTCTGTCAGTTCCCCGGTTGGTTTTTATTATCCCCAGAGAGGAGAAGTGCGTATTAGTATGGCAGGGGAAAACTGCGGATCTGTTTCAGAGAATTAAACAGGATCTGCATGGTAATCCCGTTCCTTAAGAATCCTTTGCTTCATGAGCTGGGAATCCACCAGGGTTCTATATATTTGTCTATGCGTGGGCACAGGAAACTGGCTAGTTCCAAGAAGTATGCCTCAGAGCTTTTCAATTAACCAGTATGTTGACAATCCTTTGCAGGTTTTCAGCGTTTCACCATAATTGTGATAACGTGTGTATGTGCCTACTGAAACCAAATATAGCTGCTACGGACATAACTATGCTGAGGCGTAGCTGACTTGGTGTTGCCTATTTTTGTCAGTGGAGACTGACAAGAAGCCATTCTTCTAAGTATCATTCCACCATCATTTTTCCATTGTTTAAAAATGCAGGGAAATTTTGCAAATTGGCATTATAATTAGTAGCTGGAGGGTACTTTTTTGTTTTGTGGGGTCGGTCAGGATGGGTGTTCATGCCCTCTGTCAGATCGCTGGTTTGTTTTTATTATCCCCAGAGAAGAGTAGTGGGCAAGTGTTTGGCAGGTGAAAAGTGCGGATTCTGTTTCAGAGAATTAAACAGGATCCGCATGGTCATCTCATTCCTTTAAGAATCCTTTGCTTCATCAGCTGGGATTCCACCATGTTTCTATATACTCCTCTATGCGTGGGCACAGGTACCTGGCTTGTTCCAAGAAGTATGCTGGAGAGTTTTCAAATTAACCAGTACGTTGAAAATTATTTGCAGGTTTTCAGCGTTTCACCATAATTTTGATAAAGTTTGTATGTCCCTCCTGAAACCCAGGAAGGCTGCGACGGACATAACTATGCTGAGGAGTAGCTGACTTGGTGTTGCCTATTTTTGTTAGTGGAGACAGACAAGAAGCCATTCTTCTAAGTATGATCCCTATGATCTCACCACCATTTTTCCATTGTTTTAAAATGCAGGGAAATTTTGCAAGTTAGCATTATAATTAGTAGCTGGAGGGTACGGTTTTTTTTTTGTGTGTGGTCGATGTGGATGGGGGGGGTCAGGCCCTCTGTAAGTTCGCTGGTTAGTTTTTATTATCCCCAGAGAGGAGAAGTGGGCATGTGTTTGGCAGGTGAAAAGGGCGGATTCTGTTTCAGAGTATTAACGATGATCCCCATGGTCATCCCGTTCCTTTAATAATCCTTTACTATATCCCCTGGACATCCACCATGGTTCTATATACTCCTCTTTGCGTGGCAACAGGTAACTGGCTTGTTCCAAGAAGTATGCCGCAGAGCTTTTCAATTAACCACTACGTTGAAAATTATTTGCAGGTGTTCAGCGTTTCACCATAATTGTGAGAACCTTTGTTTGTGCCTCCTGAAACCCTAGAAGGCTGCGACGGACATAACTATGCTGAGGCGTAGCTGACTTGGTGTTGCCTATTTTTGTTAGTGGAGACTGACAAGAAGCCATTCTTCTAAGTATCATCCCACCACCATTTTTCCATTGTTTTAAAATGCAGGGAAATTTTGCAAGTTAGCATTATAATTAGTAGCTGGAGGGTACGGTTTTTTTTTTTTGTGTGGTCGATGTGGATGGTGGGGGTCAGGCCGTCTGTCAGTTCGCTGGTTAGTTTTTATTATCCCCAGAGAGGAGAAGTGGGCATGTGTTTGGCAGGTGAAAAGGGCGGATTCTGTTTCAGAGAATTAACGATGATCCCCATGGTCATCCCGTTCCTTTAATAATCCTTTACTTCATCAGCTGGAAATCCACCATGGTTCTATATACTCCTCTTTGCGTGGGAACAGGAAACTGGCTTGTTCCAAGAAGTATGCCGCAGAGCTTTTCAATTAACCAGTACGTTGAAAATTATTTGCAGGTGTTCAGCGTTTCACCATAATTGTGATAACGTGTGTTTGTGCCTCCTGAAACCCAAGAAGGCTGCGACGGACATAACTATGCTGAGGTGTAGCTGACGTGGTTTTGCCTATTTTTGTTAGTGGAGACTGACAAGAATCCATTCTTGTAAGTATCATCTCACCATCATTTTTCCATTGTTTAAAAATGCAGGAAAATTTTGCAAGTTAGCATTATAATTAGTAGCTGGAGGCTACAGTGGTTTTTTTTTTTTTTTTTTTTTCTGTGGGGTCGGTGTGGATGTGTTGGTCAGGCCCTCTGTCAGTTCCCCGGTTGGTTTTTATTATCCCCAGAGAGGAGAAGTGGGTATTAGTATGGCAGGTGAAAACTGCGGATCTGTTTCAGAGAATTAAACAGGATCCGCATGGTAATCCCGTTCCTTTAAGAATCCTTTGCTTCATGAGCTGGGAATCCACCATGGTTCTATATACTTGTCTATGCGTGGGCACAGGAAACTGGCTAGTTCCAAGAAGTATGCCTCAGAGCTTTTCAATTAACCAGTATGTTGACAATCCTTTGCAGGTTTTCAGCGTTTCACCATAATTGTGATAACGTGTGTATGTGCCTTCTGAAACCAAATATGGCTGCTACGGACATAACTATGCTGAGGTGTAGCTGACTTGGTGTTTCCTATTTCTGTCAGTGGAGACTGACAAGAAGCCATTCTTCTAAGTATCATCCCACCACCATTTTTCCATTGTTTTAAAATGCAGGGAAATTTTGCAAGTTAGCATTTTAATTAGTAGCTGGAGGGTACGGTTTTTTTTTTGTGTGTGGTCGATGTGGATGGGGGAGGGTCAGGCCCTCTGTGAGTTCGCTGGTTAGTTTTTATTATCCCCAGAGAGGAGAAGTGGGCATGTGTTTGGCAGGTGAAAAGGGCGGATTCTGTTTCAGAGAATTAACGATGATCCCCATGGTCATCCCGTTCCTTTAATAATCCTTTACTTCATCAGCTGGAAATCCACCATGGTTCTCTATACTCCTCTTAGCGTGGGAACAGGTAACTGCCTTGTTCCAAGAAGTATGCCGCAGAGCTTTTCAATTAACCAGTACGTTGAAAATTATTTGCAGGTGTTCAGCGTTTCACCATAATTGTGATGACGTGTGTTTGTGCCTCCTGAAAACCAAGTAGGCTGTGAGGGACATAACTATGCTGAGGAGTAGCTGACTTGGTGTTGCCTATTTTTGTTAGTGGAGACTGACAAGAAGCCATTCTTCTAAGTATCATCCCACCACCATTTTTCCATTGTTTTAAAATGCAGGGAAATTTTGCAAGTTAGCATTATAATTAGTAGCTGGAGGCTACGGTGTTTTTTTTTTTTTTTTTTTCCTGTGGGGTCGGTGTGGATGTGTTGGTCAGGCCCTCTGTCAGTTCCCCGGTTGGTTTTTATTATCCCCAGAGAGGAGAAGTGGGTATTAGTATGGCGGGTGAAAACTGCGGATCTCTTTCAGACAATTAAACAGGATCCGGATGGTAATCCCGTTCCTTTAAGAATCCTTTGCTTCATGAGCTGGGAATCCACCATGGTTCTATATACTTGTCTATGCGTGGGCCCAGGAAACTGGCTAGTTCCAAGAAGTATGCCTCAGAGCTTTTCAATTAACCAGTATGTTGACAATCCTTTGCAGGTTTTCAGCGTTTCACCATAATTGTGATAACGTGTGTATGTGCCTACTGAAACCAAATATGGCTGCTACGGACATAACTATGCTGAGGCGTAGCTGACTTGGTGTTGCCTATTTTTGTCAGTGAAAACTGACAAGAATCCATTCTTGTAAGTATCATCTCACCATCATTTTTCCATTGTTTAAAAATGCAGGAAAATTTTGCAAGTTAGCATTATAATTAGTAGCTGGAGGCTACGGTGTTTTTTTTTTTTTTTTTTTTTTTCTGTGGGCTTGGTGTGGATGTGTTGGTCAGGCCCTCTGTCAGTTCCCCGGTTGGTTTTTATTATCCCCAGAGAGGAGAAGTGGGTATTAGTATGGCAGGTGAAAACTGCGGATCTGTTTCAGAGAATTAAACAGGATCCGCATGGTAATCCCGTTCCTTTAAGAATCCTTTGCTTCATGAGCTGGGAATCCACCATGGTTCTATATACTTGTCTATGCGTGTGCACAGTTAACTGGCTAGTTTCAAGAAGTATGCCTCAGAGCTTTTCAATTAACCAGTATGTTGACAATCCTTTGCAGGTTTTCAGCGTTTCACCATAATTGTGATAACGTGTGTATGTGCCTACTGAATCCAAATATGGCTCCTACGGACATAACTATGCTGAGGCGTAGCTGACTTGGTGTTGCCTATTTTTGTCAGTGGAGACTGACAAGAAGCCATTCTTCTAAGTATCATCCCACGATCATTTCTCCATTGTTTAAAAATGCAGGGAAATTTTGCAAATTGGCATTATAATTAGTAGCTGGAGGTACTTTTTTGTTTTGTGGGGTCGGTCAGGATCGGTGTCAGGCCCTCTGTCAGATCGCTGGTTTGTTTTTATTATCCCCAGAGAAGAGTAGTGGGCATGTGTTTGGCATGTGAAAAGTGCGGATTCTGTTTCAGAGAATTAAACAGGATCCGCATGGTCATCTCATTCCTTTAAGAATCCTTTGCTTCATCAGCTGGGATTCCACCATGTTTCTATATACTCCTCTATGCGTGGGCACAGGTACCTGGCTTGTTCAAAGAATTATGCTGGACAGTTTTCAAATTCACCAGTACGTTGAAAATTATTTGCAGGTTTTCAGCGTTTCACCATAATTTTGTTAACGTTTGTATGTCCCTAATGAAACCCAAGAAGGCTGCGACGGACATAACTATGCTGAGGAGTAGCTGACTTGGTGTTGCCTATTTTTGTTAGTGGAGACAGACAAGAAGCCATTCTTCTAAGTATGATCCCACCACCATTTTTCCATTGTTTTAAAATGCAGGGAAATTTTGCAAGTTAGCATTATAATTAGTAGGTGGAGGGTACGGGTTTTTTTTGTGTGTGTGTGGTCGATGTGGATGGGGGGGGGTCAGGCCCTCTGTCAGTTCGCTAGTTAGTTTTTATTATCCCCAGAGAGGAGAAGTGGGCATGTGTTTGGCAGGTGAAAAGGGCGGATTCTGTTTCAGAGAATTAACGATGATCCCCATGGTCATCCCGTTCCTTTAATATACCTTTACTTCATCACCTGGAAATCCACCATGGTTCTATATACTCCTCTTTGCGTGGTAACAGGTAACTGCCTTGTTCCAAGAAGAATGCTGCAGAGCTTTTCAATTAACCACTACGTTTAAAATTATTTGCAGGTGTTCAGCGTTTCACCATAATTGTGAGAACGTTTGTTTGTGCCTCCTGAAACCCAAGAAGGCTGCGACGGACATAGCTACGCTGAGGAGTAGCTGACTTGGTGTTGCCTATTTTTGTTAGTGGAGACTGACAAGAAGCCATTCTTCTAAGTATCATCCCAACACCATTTTTCCATTGTTTTAAAATGCAGGGAAATTTTGCAAGTTAGCATTATAATTAGTAGCTGGAGGGTACGTTTTTTTTTTGTGTGTGTGTGGTCGATGTGGATGGGGGGGGTGAGGCCCTCTGTCAGTTCTCTGGTTAGTTTTTATTATCCCCAGAGAGGAGAAGTGGGCATGTGTTTGGCAGGTGAAAAGGGCGGATTCTGTTTCAGAGAATTAACGATGATCCCCATGGTCATCCCGTTCCTTTAATAATCCTTTACTTCATCAGCTGGAAATCCACCATGGTTCTATATACCCCTCTTTGCGTGGGAACCGGTAACTGGCTTGTTCCAAGAAGTATGCCGCAGAGCTTTTCAATTCACCACTACGTTGAAAATTATTTGCAGGTGTTCAGCGTTTCATCATAATTGTGAGAACTTTTCTTTGTGCCTCCTGAAACCCTAGAAGGCTGCGACGGACATAACTATGCTGAGGAGTAGCTGACTTGGTGTTGCCTATTTTTGTTAGTGGAGACTGACAAGAAGCCATTCTTCTAAGTATCATCCCACCACCATTTTTCCATTGTTTTAAAATGCAGGGAAATTTTGCAAGTTAGCATTATAATTAGTAGATGGAGGGTACGGGTTTTTTTTTGTGTGTGTTCGATGTGGATGGTGGGGGTCAGGCCCTCTGTCAGTTCGCTGGTTAGTTTTTATTATCCCCAGAGAGGAGAAGTGGGCATGTGTTTGGCAGGTGAAAAGGGCGGATTCTGTTTCAAAGAATTAACGATGATCCCCATGGTCATCCCGTTCCTTTAATAATCCTTTACTTCATCAGCTGGAAATCCACCATGTTTCTATATACTCCTCTTTGCATGGGAACAGGTAACTGCCTTGTTCCAAAAAGTATGCCGCAGAGCTTTTCAATTAACCACTACATTGAAAATTATTTGCAGGTGTTCAGCGTTTCACCATAATTGTGAGAACCTTTGTTTGTGCCTCCTGAAACCCAAGAAGGCTCTGATGGACATAACTATGCTGAGGCGTAGCTGACTTCGTTTTGCCTATTTATGTTATTGGAGACTGACAAGAATCCATTCTTGTAAGTATCATCTCACCATCATTTTTCCATTGTTTTAAAATGCAGGAAAATTTTGCAAGTTAGCATTATAATTAGTAGCTGGAGGCTACGGTGTTTTTTTTTTTGTTTTTTTTCTGTGGGTTCGGTGTGGATGTGTTGGGCAGGCCCTCTGTAAGTTCCCCGGTTGGTTTTTATTATCCCCAGAGAGGAGAAGTGGGTATTAGTATGGCAGGTGAAAACTGCGGATCTGTTTCAGAGAATTAAACAGGATCCGCATGGTAATCCCGTTCCTTTAAGAATCCTTTGCTTCATGAGCTGGGAATCCACCATGGTTCTATATACTTGTCTATGCGTGTGCACAGGAAACTGGCTAGTTCCAAGAAGTATGCCTCAGAGCATTTCAATTAACCAGTATGTTGACAATCCTTTGCAGGTTTTCAGCGTTTCACCATAATTGTGATAACGTGTGTATGTGCCTACTGAAACCAAATATGGCTGCTACGGACATAACTATGCTGAGGCGTAGCTGACTTGGTGTTGCCTATTTTTGTCAGTGGAGACTGACAAGAAGCCATTCTTCTAAGGATCATCCCACCATCATTTCTCCATTGTTTAAAAATGCAGGGAAATTTTGCAAATTGGCATTATAATTAGTAGCTGGAGGTACTTTTTTGTTTTGTGGGGTCGGTCAGGATGGGTGTTCAGGCCCTCTGTCAGATCGCTGGTTTGTTTTTATTATCCCCAGAGAAGAGTAGTGGGCATGTGTTTGGCAGGTGAAAAGTGCGGATTCTGTTTCAGAGAATTAAACAGGATCCGCATGGTCATCTCATTCCTTTAAGAATCCTTTGCTTCATCAGCTGGGATTCCACCCTGTTTCTATATACTCCTCTATGCGTGGGCACAGGTACCTGGCTTGTTCCAAGAAGTATGCTGGAGAGTTTGCAAATTAACCAGTACGTTGAAAATTATTTGCAGGTTTTCAGCGTTTCACCATAATTTTGATAACGTTTGTATGTCCCTCCTGAAACCCAAGAAGGCTGCGACGGACATAACTATGCTGAGGAGTAGCTGACTTGGTGTTGCCTATTTTTGTTAGTGGAGACAGCCAAGAATCTATTCTTCTAAGTATGATCCCACCACCATTTTTCCATTGTTTTAAAATGCAGGGAAATTTTGCAAGTTAGCATTATAATTAGTAGCTGGAGGGTACGGTTTTTTTTTTTCTGTGTGTGGTCGATGTGGATGGGGGGTGGTCAGGCCCTCTGTCAGTTCGCTGGTTAGTTTTTATTATCCCCAGAGAGGAGAAGTGGGCATGTGTTTGGCAGGTGAAAAGTTCGGATTCTGTTTCAGAGAATGAAACAGGATCCGCATGCTCATCCCGTTCCTTTAGGAAACTTTTGCTGCATCAGCTGGGAATCCACCATGATTCTATATACTCCTCTATGTGTGGGCACAGGTAACTGGCTTGTTCCAAGAAGTATGCCGCAGAGCTTTTCAATTAAGCAGTACGTTGAAAATTATTTGCAGGTTTTCAGCGTATCACCATAATTCTTATAACGTTTGTATGTGTCTCCTGAAACCCAATATGGCTGCCACGGACATAAGTGTGCTGAGGCGTAGCTTACTTCCTGTTGCCTATTTTTGTTAGTGGAGACTGACAAGAAGCCATTCTTCTAAGTATCATCCCACCATCATTTTTCCATTGTTTAAAAATGCAGGAAAATTTTGCAAGTTAGCATTATAATTAGTAGCTGGAGGCTACGGTGTTTTTTTTTTTTTTTTCCTATGGGGTCGGTGTGGATGTGTTGCTCAGGCCCTCTGTCAGTTCGCTGGTTTGTTTTTATTATCCTCAGAGAGGAGAAGTGGGTATTAGTATGGCAGGTGAAAACTGCGGATCTGTTTCAGAGAATTAAACAGGATCCGCATGGTAATCCCGTTCCTTTAAGAATCCTTTGCTTCATGAGCTGGGAATCCACCATGGTTCTATATACTTCTCTATGAGTGGGCACAGGAAACTGGCTTGTTCCAAGAAGTATGCCTCAGAGCTTTTCAATTAACCAGTATGTTGACAATCCTTTGCAGGTTTTCAGCGTTTCTCCATAATTGTGATAACGTGTGTATGTGCCTACTGAAACCAAATATGGCTGCGACGGACATAACTATGCTGAGGCGTAGCTGACTTGGTGTTGCCTATTTTTGTCAGTGGAGACTGACAAGAAGCCATTCTTCTAAGTATCATCCCACCATCATTTCTCCATTGTTTAAAAATGCAGGGAAATTTTGCAAATTGGCATTATAATTAGTAGCTGGAGGGTACTTTTTGTTTTGTGGGATCGGTCAGGATGGGTGTTCAGGCCCTCTGTCAGATCGCTGGTTTGTTTTTATTATCCCCAGAGAAGAGTAGTGGTCATGTGTTTGGCAGGTGAAAAGTGCGGATTCTGTTTCATAGAATTAAACAGGATCCGCGTGGTCATCTCATTCCTTTAAGCATGCTTTGCTTCATCAGCTGGGATTCCACCATGTTTCTATATACTCCTCTATGGGTGGGCACAGGTACCTGGCTTGTTCCAAGAAGTATGCTGGACAGTTTTCAAATTAACCAGTACGTTGAAAATTATTTGCATGTTTTCAGCGTTTCACCATAATTTTGATAACGTTTGTATGTGCCTCCTGAAACCCAAGAAGGCTGCGACGGACATAACTATGCTGAGGAGTAGCTGACTTGGTGTTGCCTATTTTTGTTAGTGGAGACAGACAAGAAGCCATTCTTCTAAGTATCATCCCACCACCATTTTTCCATTGTTTTAAAATGCAGGGAAATTTTGCAAGTTAGCATTATAATTAGTAGCTGGAGGGTACGGTTTTTTTTTTCTGTGTGGTTGATGTGGATGGGGGGGTCAGGCCCTCTGTCAGTTCGCTGGTTAGTTTTTCTCATCCCCAGAGAGGAGAAGTGGGCATGTGTTTGGCAGGTGAAAAGGGCGGATTCTGTTTCAGAGAATTAACGATGATCCCCATGGTCATCCCGTTCCTTTAATAATCCTTTACTTCATCAGCTGGAAATCCACCATGGTTCTATATACTCCTCTTTGCGTGGGAACAGGTAACTGGCTTGTTCCAAGAAGTATGCCGCAGAGCTTTTCAATTAACCACTACGTTGAAAATTATTTGCAGGTGTTCAGCGTTTCACCATAATTGTGATAACGTTTGTTTGTGCCTCCTGAAACCCAAGATGGCTGCCACGAATATAACTATGCTGAGGCGTAGCTGACTTGGTGTTGCCTATTTTTGTTAGTGGAGACTGACAAGAATCCATTCTTCTAAGTATCATCTCACCATCATTTTTCCATTGTTTATAAATGCAGGAAAATTTTGCAAGATAGCATTATAATTAGTAGCTGGAGGCTACGGTGTTTATTTTTTTTTTTTCCTGTGGGGTCGGTGTGGATGTGTTGGTCAGGCCCTCTGTCAGTTTGCTGGTTTGTTTTTATTATCCCAGAGAGGAGAAGTGGGTATTAGTATGGCAGGTGAAAAGTGCGGATCTGTTTCAGAGAATGAAACAGGATCCGCATGGTAATCCCGTTCCTTTAAGAATCCTTTGCTTCATGAGCTGGGAATCTACCATGGTTCTATGTACTTCTCTATGCGTGGGCACAGGAAACTGGCTTGTTCCAAGAAGTATGCCTCAGAGCTTTTCAATTAACCAGTATGTTGAAAATCCTTTGCAGGTTTTCAGCGTTTCACCATAATTGTGATAACGTGTGTATGTGCCTACTGAAACCAAATATGGCTCCTACGGACATAACTATGCTGAGGCGTAGCTGACTTGGTGTTGCCTATTTTTGTCAGTGGAGACTGACAAGAAGCCATTCTTCTAAGTATCATCCCACGATCATTTCTCCATTGTTTAAACATGCAGAGAAATTTTGCAAATTGGCATTATAATTAGTAGCTGGAGGGTAATTTTTGTTTTCTGGGGTCGGTCAGGATGGGTGCTCAGGCCCTCTGTCAGATCGCTGGTTTGTTTTTATTATCCCCAGAGAAGAGTAGTGGGCATGTGTTTGGCAGGTGAAAAGGGCGGATTCTGTTTCAGAGAATTAAACAGGATCCGCATGGTCATCTCATTCCTTTAAGAATCCTTTGCTTCATCAGCTGGGATTCCACCATGTTTCTATATACTCCTCTATGCATGGGCACAGGTAACTGGCTTGTTCCAAGAAGTATGCTGGAGAGTTTTCAAATTAACGAGTACGTTGAAAATTATTTGCAGGTTTTCAGCGTTTCACCATAATTTTGATACCGTTTGTATGTGCCTCCTGAAACCCAAGAAGGCTGCGATGGACATAACTATGCTGAGGAGTAGCTGACTTGGTGTTGCCTATTTTTGTTAGTGGAGACAGACAAGAAGCCATTCTTCTAAGTATCATCCCACCACCATATTTCCATTGTTTTAAAATGCAGGGAAATTTTGCAAGTTAGCATTATAATTAGTAGCTGGAGGGTACGGTTTTTTTTTTCTGTCTGGTCGATGTGGATGGGGGTTCAGGCCCTCTGTCAGTTTGCTGGATAGCTTTATTATCCCCAGCGAGGAGAAGTGGGCATGTGTTTGGCAGGTGAAAATGGCGGATTCTGTTTCAGAGAATTAACGATGATCCCCATGGTCATCCCGTTCCTTTAATAATCCTTTACTGCATCAGCTGGAAATCCACCGTGGTTCTATATACTCCTGTTTGCGTGGGAACAGGTAACTGGCTTGTTCCAAGAAGTATGCGGCAGATCTTTTCAATTAACCACTCCGTTGAAAATTATCTGCAGGTGTTCACCGTTTCACAATAATTGTGATAACGTTTGTTTGTGCCTCCTGAAACCCAAGAAGGCTGCGACGGACATAACTATGCTGAGGAGTAGCTGACTTGGTGTTGCCTATTTTTGTTAGTGGAGACTGACAAGAAGCCATTCTTGTAAGTATCATCCCACCACCATTTTTCCATTGTTTTAAAATGCAGGGAAATTTTGCAAGTTAGCATTAAATTAGTAGCTGGGGGTACGGTTTTTTTTTGTGTGTGGTCGATGTGGATGGGGGGATCAGGCCCTCTGTCAGTTCGCTGGTTAGTTTTTTTTATCCCCAGAGAGGAGAAGTGGGCATGTGTTTGGCATGTGAAAAGGGCGGATTCTCTTTCAGAGAATTAACGATGATCCCCATGGTCATCCCGTTCCTTTAATAATCCTTTACTTCATCAGCTGGAAATCCACCATTGTTCCATATACTCCTCTTTGAGTGGGAACAGGTAACTGGCTTGGTCCAAGAAGTATGCCGCAGAGCTTTTCAGTTAACCACTACGTTGAAAATTATTTGCAGGTGTTCAGCGTTTGACCATAATTGTGATAACGTTAGTTTGTGCCTCCGGAAACCCAAGATGGCTGCCACGAACATAACGATGCTGAGGCGTAGCTGACTTGGTTTTGTCTATTTTTGTTAGTGGAGACTGACAAGAATCCATTCTTGTAAGTATCATCTCACCATGATTTTTCCATTGTTTAAAAATGCAGGGAAATTTTGCAAGTTAGCATTATAATTAGTAGCTGGAGGCTCCGGTGTTTTTTTTCTTTTTTTCCTGTGGGATCAGGGTGGATGTGTTGGTCAGGCCCTCTGTAAGTTCGCTGGTTTGTTTTTATTATCCCCAGAGAGGAGAAGTGGGTATTAGTATGGTAGGTGAAAACTGCGGATCTGTTTCAGAGAATTAAACAGGATCTGCATGGTAATCCCGTTCCTTTAAGAATCCTTTGCTTCGTGAGCTGGGAATCCACCATGGTTCTATATACTTGTCTATGCGTGGGCACAGGAAACTGGCTAGTTCCAAGAAGTATGCCTCAGAGCTTTTCAATTAACCAGTATGTTGACAATCCTTTGCAGGTTTTCAGCGTTTCACCATAATTGTGATAACGTGTGTATGTGCCTACTGAAACCAAATATGGCTGCTACGGACATAACTATGCTGAGGCGTAGCTGACTTGGTGTTGCCTATTTTTGTCAGTGGAGACTGACAAGAAGCCATTCTTCTAAGTATCATCCCACCATCATTTCTCCATTGTTTAAAAAATGCAGGGAAATTTTGCAAATTGGCATTATAATTAGTAGCTGGAGGGTACTTTTTTGTTTTGTGGGGTCGGTCAGGATGGGTGTTCAGGCCCTCTGTCAGATCGCTGGTTTGTTTTTATTATCCCCAGAGAAGAGTAGTGGGCATGTGTTTGGCAGGTGAAAAGTGCGGATTCTGTTTCAGAGAATTAAACAGGATCCGCATGGTCATCTCATTCCTTCAAGAATACTTTGCTTCATCAGCTGGGATTCCACCATGTCTCTATATACTCCTCTATGCGTGGGCACAGGTACCTGGCTTGTTCCAAGAAGTATGCTGGAGAGTTTTCAAATTAACCAGTACGTTGAAAATTATTTGCAGGTTTTCAGCGTTTCACCATAATTTTGATAATGTTTGTATGTGCCTCCTGAAACCCAAGAAGGCTGCGACGGACATAACTATGCTGAGGAGTAGCTGACTTGGTGTTGCCTATTTTTGTTAGTGGAGACAGACAAGAAGCCATTCTTCTAAGTATCATCCCACCTCCATTTTTCCATTGTTTATAAATGCAGGAAAATTTTGCAAGTTAGCATTATAATTTTTAGCTGGAGACTACGGTGTTTTTTTTTTTTTTTTTTTCCTGTGGGGTTGGTGTGGATGTGTTGGTCAGGCCCTCTGTCTGTTCGCTGGTTAGTTTTTATTATCCCCAGAGAGGAGAAGTGGGCATGTGTTTGGGAGGTGAAAAGGGCGGATTCTGTTTGAGAGAATTAACGATGATCCCCATGGTCATCCCGTTCCTTTAATAATCCTTTACTTCATCAGCTGGAAATCCACCGTGGTTCTATATACTCCTGTTTGCGTGGGAACAGGTAACTGGCTTGTTCCAAGAAGTATGCCGCAGAGCTTTTCAATTAACCAGTACGTTGAAAATGATTTGCAGGTGTTCAGCGTTTTACCATAATTGTGATAACGTTTGTTTGTGCCTCCTGAAGCCCAAGAAGGCTGCGACGGACATAACTCTGCTGAGGAGTAGCTGACTTGGTGTTGCCTATTTTTGTTAGTGGAGACAGACAAGAAGCCATTCTCCTCAGTATCATCTCACAACCAGTTTTCCATTGTTTTAAACGGCAGGGAAATTTTGCAAGTTAGCATTATAATTAGTAGATGAAGGGTACGGTTTTTTTTTGTGTGTGGTCGATGTGGATGGTGGGAGTCAGGCCCTCTGTCAGTTCGCTGGTTAGTTTTTATTATCCCCAGAGAGGAGAAGAGGGCATGTGTTTGGCAGGTGAAAAGTGCGGATTCTGTTTCAGAGTATTAAACAGGATCCGCATGGTCATCTCATTCCTTTAAGAATCCTTTGCTTCATCAGCTGGGTTTCCACCATGTTTCTATATACTCCTCTATGCGTGGGCACAGGTACCTGGCTTGTTCCAAGAAGTATGCTGGAGAGTTTTCAAATTAACCAGTACGTTGAAAATTATTTGCAGGTTTTCAGCGTTTCATCATAATTTTGATAACGTTTTTATGTGCCTCCTGAAACCCAAGAAGGCTGCGACGGACATAACTATGCTGAGGAGTAGCTGACTTGGTGTTGCCTATTTTTGTTAGTGGAGACTTACAAGAAGCCATTCTTCTAAGGATCATCCCACCTCCATTTTTCCATTGTTTATAAATGCAGGAAAATTTTGCAAGTTAGCATTATAATTTTTAGCTGGAGGCTACGGTGTTTTTTTTTTTTTTTTTCCTGTGGGTTTGGTGTGGATGTGTTGGTCAGGCCCTCTGTCAGTTCGCTGGTTTGTTTTTATTATCCCCAGAGAGGAGAAGTGGGCATGTGTTTGGCAGGTGAAAAGGGCGGATTCTGTTTCAGAGAATTAACGATGATCCCCATGGTCATCCCGTTCCTTTAATAATCCTTTACTTCATCAGCTGGATATCCACCATGGTTCTATATACTCCTCTTTGCGTGGGAACAGGTAACTGGCTTGTTCCAAGAAGTATGCCGCAGAGCTTTTCAATTAACCACTACGTTGAAAATTATTTGCAGGTGTTCAGCGTTTCACCATAATTGTGATAATGTTTGTTTGTGCCTCCTGAAACGCAAGAAGGCTGTGACGCACATAACTATGCTGAGGAGTAGCTGACTTGGTGTTGCCTATTTTTGTTAGTGGAGACTGACAAGAAGCCATTCTTCTAAGTATCATCCCACCACCATTTTTCCATTGTTTTAAAATGCAGGGAAATTTTGCAAGTTAGCATTATAATTAGTAGCTGGAGGGTACGGTTTTTTTTTTGTGTGTGGTCGATGTGGATGGGGTGCTCAGGCCCTCTGTCAGTTCGCTGGTTAGTTTTTATTAACCCCAGAGAGGAGAACTGGGCAAGTTTTGGCAGGTGAAAAGTGCGGATTCTGTTTCAGAGAATTAACGATGATCCCAATGGTCATCCCGTTCCTTTAATAATCCTTTACTTCATCAGATGGAAATCCACCATGGTTCTATATACTCCTCTTTTCGTGGGAACAGGTAACTGGCTTGTCCCAAGAAGTATGCCGCAGAGCTTTTCAATTAACCACTCCGTTGAAAATTATTTGCAGGTGTTCAGCGTTTCACCATAATTGTGATAACGTTTGTTTGTGCCTCCTGAAACCCAAGATGCCTGCCACGAACATAACTATGCTGAGGCGTAGCTGACTTGGTTTTGCCTATTTTTGTTAGTGGAGACTAACAAGAATCCATTCTTGTAAGTATCATCTCACCATCATTTTTCCATTGTTTAAAAATGCAGGAAAATTTTGCAAGTTAGCATTATAATTAGTAGCTGGAGGCTACGGTGTTTTTTTTTTTTTTTTCCTGTGGGGTCGGTGTGGATGTGTTGGTCAGGCCCTCTGTCAGATCGCTGGTTTGTTTTTATTATCCCCAGAGAAGAGTAGTGGGCATGTGTTTGGAAGGTGAAAAGTGCGGATTCTGTTTCAGAGAATTAAACAGGATCCGCATGGTCATTTCATTCCTTTAAGAATCCTTTGCTTCATCAGCTGGGATTCCACCATGTTTCTATATACTCCTCTATGCGTGGGCACAGGTACCTGGCTTGTTCCAAGAAGTATGCTGGAGAGTTTTCAAATTAACCAGTACCTTGAAAATTATTTGCAGGTTTTCAGCGTTTCACCATAATTTTGATAACGTTTCTATGTGCCTCCTGAAACCCAAGAAGGCTGCGACGGACATAACTATGCTGAGGAGTAGCTGACTTGGTGTTGCCTTTTTTGTTAGGGGAGACAGACAAGAAGCCATTCTTCTAAGTATCATCCCACCACCATTTTTCCATTGTTTAAAAATGCAGGAAAATTTTGCAAGTTAGCATTATAATTAGTAGCTGGAGGCTACGGTGTTTTTTTTTTTTTTTTCCTATGGGGTCGGTGTGGATGTGTTGCTCAGGCCCTCTGTCAGTTCGCTGGTTTGTTTTTATTATCCCCAGAGAGGAGAAGTGGGTATTAGTATGGCAGGTGAAAACTGCGGATCTGTTTCAGAGCATTAAACAGGATCCGCATGGTAATCCCGTTCCTTTAAGAATCCTTTGCTTCATGAGCTGGGAATCCACCATGGTTCTGTATACTTCTCTATGCGTGGGCACAGTAAACTGGCTTGTTCCAAGAAGTATGCCGCAGAGCTTTTCAATTAACCACTACGTTGAAAATTATTTGCAGGTGTTCAGCCTTTCACCATAATTCTGATAACGTTTGTATGTGCCTCCTGAAACCCAAGAAGGCTGCGACAGACATAACTATGCTGAGGAGTAGCTGACTTGGTGTTGCCTATTTTTGTTAGTGGAGACAGACAAGAATCCATTCTTCTAAGTATCATCCCACCACCATTTTTCCATTGTTTTATAAGGCAGGGAATTTTTGCAAGTTAGCATTATAATTAGTAGCTGGAGGGTACGTTTTTTTTGTGTGTGTGTGGTCGATGTGGATGGGGGGATCAGGCCCTCTGTCAGTTCGCTGTTTAGTTTTTATTATCCCAGAGAGGAGAAGTGGGCATGTGTTTGGCATGTGAAAAGTTCGGATTCTGTTTCAGAGAATGAAACAGGATCCGCATGCTCATCCCGTTCCTTTAGGAAACTTTTGCTTCATCAGCTGGGAATCCACCATGGTTCTATATACTCCTCTATTTGTGGGCACAGGTAACTGGCTTGTTCCAGGAAGTATGCTGCAGAGATTTTCAATTAAGCAGTACGTTGAAAATTATTTGCAGGTTTTCAGCGTTTCACCATAAGGGTGATAACGTTTGTATGTGCCTCCTGAAACCCAATATGGCTGCCACGGACATAAGTATGCTAAGCCCTCACCCTAACACTAAACTTCATCCTTAACCCTAACCATAATCCTAACCCTAAATCTAATTCTCAGACTTCTTGCTTTCTTAGAGTTTAGAAAGCCTGCAATCCTCCCATGCCATGCGTGAAAGGAGGCTCTATCACTGTGTCCTGCATGAAACCCACGGGCCCAAACCCAGAGTATGATAGAGTGGGTTCCCGGGTACAATCCCAGCCCCCTAAACTCCCCCCGCCCGGCTAATGCAGACAGGGCCCGTGCGCTAAGCATAAACAGTACCTTTAACAGATAACCCTAACCCTGAACATAACACCCAACCCTGTTCCTATTTCTCCCCTTAACACGTAAACCTCACCGTGCGCCTAACTTTAACATCTTATCCTAACGTTAATGCATAACCCGTTTCCTGAGAACAACCCCTATCCCATAATTCTAACCCTATCTCCTAGTCATCACTGTGACACCTAATCCCAAACCCTAATTCTAAACCGCTAACCCTAACCGTAACCCTACCTACAACCCTAACACTGACAGTAACCCTTACTTCTAACCCCAACGCTATGCCTAACAAAAACCCTAACCCTTCACCCTAACCCCTAACCCTTCACCCTAACCCCTAAGCCTTACCCTAACCCTTAACCCTAATCCTAATCCTAACCATTAAACCTAACCCTAGCTCTTAAAGCTAACCCTAAACCTTACCCTCACGACTAGACCTAACCCTGACACTAACCTAACACCTAACCCTAACCAGAACCCCTAAAGCTAACCCTGAACCCTATCCCTAACCCTAGCAGTAAACTTTAACCCTAAACCTATGTCCAACCCGTAACCCTAATCCTATCCTTTTACCCTAAAACTAACCCCTAAACCTAACCCCTATACCTCACCCTAACTCTAACCCCAATCCTAATTCTAACCATACCCCTTCATAAAACACTAACTCCTAACCGCTAACCCTAACACTAACCAAAAACCCTAATCACTAATCCCTAACCCTAACGCTTAACCTTAACCCTAACCGTTAACCCCCACCCTAAATCTTAACACTGACCCTAACCTTAACCTTTAACTCTAAGCCTAACCCTTAACCCTACAATAAGGAAGACCCTTAATGCTAATGGGATCCCTTATCCCTAACCCTAACACTACAGTTAAAAATAACCCTAACCTTGGATCCTTAAACCTAACCCCTAACACTTACTTTAACCACAAACCCTAACCCTAATCCTAAGCATTAAACCTAACCCTATCTCTTAACCCTAACGCTAGCCCTTACCCTAACGCCTAGATCTAACCCTAAATCTAACCTACCGCCTAATCCTAACCTTAAGCCCTAATGCTAACACTAACCCTGAACCATAAACCTACCCGTAACCCTTAACACTAACCCTATCCTTGAACCTTAACCCTGACCCTAACCATTACTCGCACCCAAGCACTTAACCCTGACTCTAACCTTAATCCTTAATGATAACCCTAACCCTAATCCCTAACCCTAAGCCCTCACCCTAACACTAAACTTCATCCTCAACCCTAACAATAATCCAACCCTAAATCTCATTCTCAGACTTCTTGCTTTCTTAGAGTTTAGAAAGACTGCAATCCTCCCATGCCATGCGTGAAAGGAGGGTCTACCACTGTGTCCTGCATCAAACCCACGGGCCCATACCCAGAGTATGATAGAGTGGGTTCCCGGGTACAATCCCAGCCCCCTAAACTCTCCCCGCCCGCCTAATGCAGACAGGGCCCGTGCGCTAAGCATAAACAATACCTTTAACAGATAACCCTAACCCTGAACATAACACCCAACCCTGTTCCTATTTCTCCCCTTAACACGTAAACCTCACCGTGCGCCTAACTTTAACCGCTTATCCTAACGTTAATGCATAACCCATTTCCTGAGAGCAACCCCTATCCCATAATTCTAACCCTATCTCCTAGTCATCACTGTGACACCTAATCCCTAACCCTAATTCTAAACCGCTAACCCTAACCGTAACCCTACCTACAACCCTAACACTGACAGTAACCCTTACTTCTAACCCCAACGTATGCCTAACAACAACCCTAACCCTTGACACTAACCCTTCACCCTAACCCCTAAGCCTTACCCTAACCCTTAACCCTAATCCTTATCCTAACCATTAAACCTAACCCTAGCTCTTAAAGCTAACCCTAAACCTTACCCTCATGACTAGACCTAACCCTGACACTAACCTAACACCTAACCCTAACCAGAACCCCTAAAGCTAACCCTGAACCCTATCCCTAACCCTAGCAGTAAACTTTAACCCTAAACCTAAGTCCAACCCGTAACCCTAATCCTAACCTTTTACCCTAAAACTAACCCCTAAACCTAACCCCTATTACTCACCCTAACTCTAACCCCAATCCTAATTCTAACCATACCCCTTCATAAAACACTAACTCCTAACCGCTAACCCTAACACTAACCAAAAACCCTAATCACTAATCCCTAACCCTAACGCTTCACCTTTACCCTAACCGTTAACGCTCACCCTAATTCTTAACACTGACCCTAACCTTAACCTTTAACTCTAAGCCTAACCCTTAACCCTACAGTAAGGAAGACCCTTAATGCTAATGGGATCCCTTATCCCTAACCCTAACACTACAGTTAAAAATAACCCTAACCTTGGATCCTTAAACCTAACCCCTAACACTTACTTTAACCCCAAACCCTAACCATAATCCTAAGCATTAAACCTAACCCTATCTCTTAACCCTAACGCTAGCCCTTACCCTAATGCCTAGATCTAACCCTAAATCTAACCTACCGCCTAATCCTAACCTTAAGCCCTAATGCTAACTCTAACCCTGAACCCTAAACCTACCTGTAACCCTTAACACTAACCCTATCCGTGAACCTTAACCCTGACCCTAACCATTACCCGCATCCAAGCATTTAACCCTGACCCTACCCCTAATCCTTAATGATAACCCTAACACTAAACCCTAAACCTAAGGCCAACACTTAAACCTAATCCTATCCCTTAGTCCTAACCCTAACCCTAACCCTAATGCTAACCCCTAAACGTAACCCTAACTGTGACCAGTAATCCTAACCCTAACCTCTAACAAAAACCATAGCACATAACTCTAACCCTAAAACTAAGCCTAACACTAACCCTAACCCTAAACCCTAACACTTAACCTTAACCCTAAGCGTCAACTCTCACGCTAACCTTTAATCCTAACCCTAATCCTAATCTTCTACCCTAAACGTAATACTTAACCCTAACCCTGTACCTAACCCTAACCCCTCATCTTAACCCTAACCGTAAACCTCAACCCTAAACCAAAGTGTAACCGTTAAACCTAAGAGTAACCTTTAACCCTAACCCTAATCCCTAAACCTAAGCCCTCACCCTAACACTAAACTTCATCCTTAACCCTAACCATAATCCTAACCCTAAATCTAATTCTCAGACGTCTTGCTTTCTTAGAGTTTGGAAAGCCTGCAATCCTGCCATGCCATGCGTGAAAGGAGGCTCTACCACTGTGTCCTGCATGAAACCCACGGGCCCATACCCAGAGTATGATAGAGTGGGTTCCCGGGTACAATCCCAGGCCCCTAAACTCCCCCCGCCCGCCTAATGCAGACAGGGCCCGTGCGCTAAGCATAAACAATACCTTTAACAGATAACCCTAACCCTGAACATAACACCCAACCCTGTTCCTATTTCTCCCCTTAACACGTAAAACTCACCGTGCGCCTAACTTTAACCTCTTATCCTAACGTTAATGCATAACCCATTTCCTGAGAACAACCCCTATCCCATAATTCTACCCCTATCTCCTAGTCATCACTGTGACACCTAATCCCTAACCCTAATTCTAAACTCCTAACCCTAACCGTAACCCTACCTACAACTCTAACACTGACAGTAACCCTTACTTCTAACCCCAACGCTATGCCTAACAAAAACCCTAACCCTTGACCCTAACCCTTCACCCTAACACCTAAGCCTTACCCTAACCCTTAACCCTAATCCTAATCCTAGCCATTAAACCTAACCCTAGCTCTTAAAGCTAACCCTAAACCTTACCCTCACGAGTAGACCTAACCCTGACACTAACCTAACACCTAACCCTAACCAGAACCCCTAAAGATAACCCGGAACCCTATCCCTAACCCCAGCAGTAAACTTTAACCCTAAACCTAAGCCCAACCTGTAACCCTAATCCTATCCTTTTACCCTAAAACTAACCACTAAACCTAACCCCTATACCTCAACCTAACTCTAACCCCAATCCTAATTCTAACCATACCCCTTCATAAAACAATAACTCCTAACCGCTAACCCTAACACTAACCAAAAACCCTAATAACTAATCCCTAACCCTAACGCTTAACCTTTACCCTAACCGTTAACCCTCACCCTAAATGTTAACACTGACCCTAACCTTAACCTTTAACTCTAAGCCTAACCCTTAACCCTACAGTAAGGAAGACCCTTAATGCTAATGGGATCCCTTATCCCTAACCCTAACACTACAGCTAAAAATAACCCTAACCTTTGATCCTTAAACCTAAACCCTAACACTTACTTTAACCCCAAACCTTAACCCTAATCCTAAGCATTAAACCTAACCCTATCTCTTAACCCTAACGCTAGCCCTTACCCTAACGCCTAGCTCTAACCCTAAATCTAACCTACCGCCCAATCCTAACCTTAAGCCCTAATGCTAACTCTAACCCTGAACCCTAAACCTACCCGTAACCCTTAACACTAACCCTATCTTTGAACCTTAACCCTGACCCTAACCATTACCCGCACCCAAGCATTTAACCCTGACCCTACCCCTAATCCTTAATGATAACCCTAACACTAAACCCTAACCCTAAGCCCAACACTTAACCCTAATCCTATCCCTTAGCCCTAACCCTAACCCTAACCCGAATGCTAACCCCTAAACGTAACCCTAACCGCCACCAGTAAACCTATCCCTAACCTCTAACACAAACCATAGCACATAACTCTAACCCTAAATCTAAACCTAACTCTAACCCTAACCCTAAACACTAACTCTTAACCTTAACTCTCAACGTTAACTCTCACGCTAACCTTTAATCCTAACCCTAATCCTAATCTTCAACCCTAAACTTAAGACTTAACCCTAACCCTGTACCTGACCCTAACCCCGCATCTTAACCCTAACCGTAAACCTCAAACCGAAACCAAAGTGTAACCGTTAAACCTAAGAGTAACCTTTAACCCTAACCCTAATCCCTAACCCTAAGCCCTCATTATAACACTAAACTTCATCCTTAACCCTAACCATAATCCTAACCCTAAATCTAATTCTCAGACTTCTTGCTTTCTTAGGGTTTAGAAAGCCTGCAATCCTCCCATGCCATGCGTGAAAGGAGGCTCTACCACTGTGTCCTGCATGATACCCACGGGCCCATCCCAGAATATGATAGAGTGGGTTCCCGGGTACAATCCCAGCCCCCTAAACTCCCCCTCCGCCCGCCTAATGCAGACAGGGCCCGTGCGCTAAGCATAAACAATACTTTAACAGATAACCCTAACCCTGAACATAACACCCAATCCTGTTCCTATTTCTCCCCTTAACACGTAAACCTCACCGTGCGCCTAACTTTAACCTCTTATCCTAACGTTAATGCATAACCCATTTCCTGAGAACAACCCCTATCTCATAATTATAACCCTATCTCCTAGTCATCACTGTGACACCTAATTCCTAACCCTAATTCTTAACCGCTAACCCTAACCGTAACCCTAACTACAAACCTAGCACTGACATTAACCCTTACTTCTAACCCCAACGCTATGCCTAACAAAAACCCTAACCCTTCACCCTAACCCTTCACCCTCACCCCTAAGCCTTACCTAACCCTTAACCCTAATCCTAATCCTAACCATTAAACCTAACCCTAGCTCTTAAAGCTAACCCTAAACCTTAACCTCACAAATAGACCTAACCCTGACACTAACCTAACACCTAACCCTAACCAGAACCCCTAAAGATAACCCGGAACCCTATCCCTAACTCCAGCAGTAAACTTTAACCCTAAACCTAAGCCCAACCCGTAACCCTAATCCTATCCTTTTACCCTAAAACTAACCCCTAACCTAACCCCTATACCTCACCCTAACTCTAACCCCAATCCTAATTCTAACCATACCCCTTCATAAAACACTAACTCCTAACCGCTAACCCTAACACTAACCAAAAACCCTAATCACTAATCCCTAACCCTAACGCTTAACCTTTAACCTAAGTGTTAACCCTCACCCTAAATCTTAACACTGACCCTAACCTTAACCTTTAACTCTAAGCCTAACCCTTAACCCTACAGTAAGGAAGACCCTTAATGCTAATGGGATCCCTTATCCCTAACCCTAACACTACAGCTAAAAATAACCCTAACCTTGGATCCTTAAACCTAACCCCTAACACTTACTTTAACCCCAAACCCTAACCCTAATCCTAAGCATTAAACCTAACCCTATCTCTTAACCCTAACACTAGCCCTTACCCTAACGCCTAGATCTAACCCTAAATCTAACCTACCGCCTAATCCTAACCTTAAGCACTAATGCTAACACTAACCCTAAACCCTAAAGCTACCCGTAAACATTAACACTAACCCTATCCGTGAACCTTAACCCTGACCCTAACCATTACCCGCACCCAAGCATTTAACCCTGACCCTAACCCTAATCCTTAATGCTAACCTTAACACTAAGCCCTAACACTAAGCCCAACACTTAACCCTAATCCTATCCCTTAATCCTAACCCTAAAACTAATGCTAACCACTAAACGTAACCCTAACCGTGACCAGTAAACCTAAACCTAACCTCGAACACAAACCATAGCACATAACTCTAACCCTAAAACTAACCCTAACATTAACCCTAAACCCTAACCCTTAACCTTAACACTAAGCGTTAACTCTCACGCTAACCTTTAATCCTAACCCTAATCCTAATCTTCAACCCTAAACCTAACACTTAACCCTAACCCTGTACCAAACCCTAACCCCTCATCTTAACCCTAACCGTAAACCTCAACCCTAAACCAAAGTGTAACCGTTAAACCTAAGAGTAACCTTTAACCCTAACCCTAATCCCTTAACCTAAGCCCTCACCCTAACACTAAACTTCATCCTTAACCCTAATCAGAATCCTAAAGCTAAATCTAATTCTCAGACTAACCTTTACCCTAACCGTTAACCCTCACCCTAAATCTTAACTCTGACCCTAACATTTACCTTTAACTCTAAGCCTAACCCTTAACCCTACAGTAAGGAAGACCCTTAATGCTAATGGGATCCCTTATCCCTAACCCTAACACTACAGCTAAAAATAACCCTAACCTTGGATCCTTAAACCTAACCCCTAACACTTACTTTAACCCCAAACCCTAACCCTAATCCTAAGCATTAAACCTAACCCTATCTCTTAACCCTAACGCTAGCCCTTACCCTAACGCCTAGATCTAACCCTAAATCTAACCTAACGCCTAATCCTAACTTTAAGCCCTAATGCTAACACTAACCCTGAACCCTAAACCTACCCGTAACCCTTAACACTAACCCTATCCGTGAACCTTAACCCTGACCCTAACCATAACCCGCACCCAAGCATTTAACCCTGACATTAACCCTAATCCTTAATGCTAACCCTAACACTTAACCCTACCCTAAGCCCAACACTTAACCCTAATCCTATCCCTTAACCCTAACCCTAACCCTAATGCTACCCCCTAAACGTAACCCTAACCGTGACCAGTAAACCTATCCCTAACCTGTAACACAAACCATAGCACATAACTCTATCCCTAAAACTAACCCTAACCCTAACCCTAACCCTAAACCCTAACTCTTAACCTTAACCCTAAGCGTTAACTCTCACGCTAACCTTTAATCCTATCCCTAATCCTAATCTTCAACCCTAAACCTAACACTTAACCCTAACCCTGTACCAAACCCTAACCCTTCATCTTAACCCTAACCGTAAATCTCAACCCTAAACCAAAGTGTAACCGTTAAACCTAAGAGTAACCTTTAACCCTAACCCTATTCCCTAACCCTAAGCCCTCACCCTAACACTAAACTTCATCCTTAACCCTAACCAGAATCCTAACCCTAAATCTAATTCTCAGACTTCTTGCTTCCTTAGAGTTTAGAAAGCCTGCCATCCTCCCATGCAATGCGTGAAAGGAGGCTCTACCACTGTGTCCTGCGTGAAACCCACGGGCCCATACCCAGAGTATGATAGAGTGGGTTCCCGGGTACAATCCCAGCCCCCTAAACTCCCCCCGCCCGCCTAATGCAGACAGGGCCCGTGCGCTAAGCATAAACAATACCTTTAACAGATAACCCTAACCCTGAACATAACACCCAACCCTGTTCCTATTCTCCCCTTAACACATAAACCTCACCGTGCGCCTAACTTGAACCTCTTATCCTAACGTTAATGCATAACCCATTTACTGAGAACAACCCCTATCCCATAATTGTAACCCTATCTCCTAGTCATCACTGTGACACCTAATCCCTAACCCTAATTCTAAACTGCTAACCCTAACCGTAACCCTACCTACAACCCTAACACTGACAGTAACCCTTACTTCTAACCCCAACGCTATGCCTAACAAAAACCCTAACCCTTGACCCTAAACCTTCACCCTAACCCCTAAGCCTTACCCTAACTCTTAAACCTAATCCTAATCCTAACCATTAAACCTAACCCTAGCTCTTAAAGCTAACCCTAAACCTTACCCTCACGACTAGACCTAACCCTGACACTAACCTAACACCTAACCCTAACCAGAACCCCTAAAGCTAACCCTGAACCCTATCCCTAACCCTAGCAGTAAACTTTAACCCTAAACCTAAGCCCAACCCGTAACCCTAATCCTATCCTTTACCCTAAAACTAACTCCTAAACCTAAACCCTATACCTCACCCTAACTCTAACCCCAATCCTAATTCTAACCATACCCCTTCATAAAACACTAACTCCTAACCGCTAACCCTAACACTAACCAAAAACCCTAATCACTAATCCCTAACCCTAACGCTTAACCTTTACCCTAAACGTTAACCCTCACCCTAAATCTTAACACTGACCCTAACCTTAACCTTATCCTTAATGATAACCCTAACACTAAGCCCTAACACTAAGCCCAACACTTAACACTAATCCTATCCCTTAACCCTAACCCTAAAACTAAAGCTAACCCCTAAACGTAACCCTAACCGTGACCAGTAAACCTAATCCTCACCTCGAACACAAACCATAGCACATAACTCTAACCCTAAAACTAACCCTAACATTAACGCTAACCCTAACTCTTAACCTTAACACTAAGCGTTAACTATCACGCTAACCTTTAATCCTAACCCTAATCCTAATCTTCAACCCTAAACCTAACACTTAACCCTAACCCTGTACCAAACCCTAACCCCTCCTCTTAACCCTAACCGTAAACCTCAACCCTAAACGAAAGTGTAACCGTTAAACCTAAGAGTAACCTTTAACCCTAACCCTAATCCCTAACCCTAAGCCCTCACCCTAACCCTAACCCTAACCCTAACCCTTAACCCTACAGTATGGAAGACCCTTAATGCTAATGGGATCCCTTATTCCTAACCGTAACACTACAGCTAAAAATAACCCTAATCTTTGATCCTTAAACCTAACCCCTAACACTTACATTAACCCCAAACCCTAACACTACTCCTAAGCAATAAACCTAACCCTATCTCTTAATCCTAACGCTAGCCCTTACCCTAACGCCTAGATCTAACCCTAAATCTAACCTACCGACTAATCCTAACCTTAAGCCCTAATGATAACACTAACCCTGAAACATAAACCTACCCGTAACCCTTAACACTAACCCTATCCGTGAACCTTAACCGTGACCCTAACCATTACCCGCACACAAGCATTTAACCCTGACCCTAACCCTAATCCTTAATGCTAACCCTAACACTAAACCCTAACCCTAAGACCAACACTTAACCCTAATCCTATCCCTTAACCCTAACCCTAACCCTAATGCTACCCCCTAAACGTAACCCTAACCGTGACCAGTAAACCTAACCCTAACCTCTAACACAAACCATAGCCCATAACTCTAACCCTAAAACTAACCCTAACCCTAACCCTAACCCCTAATTCATAACCTTAACCCTAAGCGTTAAGTCTCACGCTAACCTTTAATCCTAACCCTAATCCTAATCTTCAACCCTGAACCTAACACTTAACCCTAACCCTGTACCAAACCCTAACCCCTCATCTTAACCCTAACCGTAAACGTCAAGCCTAAAGCAAAGTGTAACCGTTTAACCTAAGAGTAACCTTTAACCCTAACCCTAATCCCTAACCCTAAGCCCTCACCCTAACACTAAAGTTCATCCTTAACCCTAAGCATAATCCTAACCCTAAATCTAATTCTCAGACTTCTTGCTTTCTTAGAGTTTGGAAAGCCTGCAATCCTCCCATGCCATGCGTGAAAGGAGGCTCTACCACTTTGTCCTGCATGAAACCCATGGGCCCATACCCAGAGTATGATAGAGTGGGTTCCCGGGTACAATCCCAGCCCCCTAAACTCCCCCCGCCCGACTAATGCAGACAGGGCCCGTGCGCTAAGCATAAACAATACCTTTAACAGATAACCCTAACCCTGAACATAACACCCAACCCTTTTCCTATTTCTCCCCTTAACAAGTAAACCTCACCGTGCGCCTAACTTTAACCTCTTATCCTAACGTTAATGCATAACCCATTTCCTGAGAACAAACCCTATCCCATAATTCTAACCCTATCTCCTAGTCATCACTGTGACACCTAATCCCTAACCCCAATTCTAAACCGCTAACCCTAACCGTAACCCTACCTACAACCCTAACACTGACAGTAACCCTTACTTCTAACCCCAACGCTATAATTAACAAAAACCCTAACCCTTGACCCTAACCCTTCACCCTAACCCCTAAGCCTTACCCTAACCCTTAACCCTAATCCTAATCCTAACCATTAAACCTAACCCTAGCTCTTAAAGCTAACCCTAAACCTTACCCTAACGACTAGACCTAACCCTGACACTAACCTAACACCTAATCCTAACCAGAACCCCTAAAGCTAACCCTGAACCCTATCCCTAACCCTAGCAGTAAACTTTAACCCTAAACCTAAGCCCAACCCGTAACCCGAATCCTTTCCTTTTACCCTAAAACTAACCCCCAAACCTAACCCCTATACCTCACCCTAACTCTAACCCCAATCCTAATTCTAACCATACCCCTTCATAAAACACCAACTTCTAACCGCTAACCCTAACACTAACCAAAAACCCTAATCACTAATCCCTAACCCTAACGCTTAACCTTTACCCTAACCGTTAACCCTCACCCTAAATCTTAACACTGACCCTAACCTTAACCTTTAACTCTAAGCCTAACCCTTAACCCTACAGTAAGGAAGACCCTTAATGCTAATGGGATCCCTTATCCCTAACCCTAACACTACAGCTAAAAATAACCCTAACCTTTGATCCTTAAACCTAACCCCTAACACTTACTTTAACCCCAAACCCTTACCCTAAACCTAAGCATTAAACCTAACCCTATTTCTTAACCCTAACGCTAGCCCTTACCCTAAAGCCTAGATCTAACTCTAAATCTAACCTAACGCCTAATCCTAACCTTAAGCCCTGATGCTAACACTAACCCTGAACCCTAAACCTACCCGAAACCCTTAACACTAACGCTATCCGTGAACCTTAACCCTGACCCTAACCATTACCCGCACCCAAGCATTTAACCCTGACCTTAACCCTAATCCTTAATGCTAACCCTAACACTTAACCCTAACCATAAGCCCAACACTTACCCTAATCCTATCCCTTAACCCTAACCCTAACCCTAATGCTACCCCCTAAACGTAACCCTAATCGTGACCAGTAAACCTAACCCTAACCTCTAACACAAACCATAGCACATAACTCTAACCCTAAAACTAACCCTAACCCTAACCCTAACCCTAAACCCTAACTCTTAACCTTAACCCTAAGCGTTAACTCTCACACTAACCTTTAATCCTAACCCTAATCCTAATCTTCAACCCTAAACCTAACACTTAACCCTAACCCTGTACCAAACCCTAACCCCTCATCTTAACCCTAACCGTAAACCTCAACCCTAAACCAAAGTGTAACCGTTAAACCTAAGAGTAACCTTTAACCCTAACCCTATTCCCTAACCCTGAGCCCTCACCCTAACACTAAACTTCATCCTTAACCCTAACCGGAATCCTAACCCTAAATCTAATTCTCAGACTTCTTGCTTTCTTAGAGTTTAGAAAGCCTGCAATCCTCCCATGCCATGCGTGAAAGGAGGCTCTATCACTGTGTCCTGCATGAAACCCACGGGCCCATACTCAGAGTATGATAGAGTGGGTTCCCGGGTACAATCCCAGCCCCCTAAACTCCCCCCGCCCGAATAATGCTGACAGGGCCTGTGCGCTAAGCATAAACAATACCTTTAACAGATAACCCTATCCTGAACATAACACCCAACCCTGTTCCTATTTCTCCCCTTAACACGTAAACCTCACCGTGCGCCTAACTTTAACCTCTTATCCTAACGTTAATGCATAACCCATTTCCTGAGAACAACCCCTATCCCATAATTCTAACCCTATCTCCTAGTCATCACTGTGACACCTAATCCCTAACCCTAATTCTAAACCGCTAACCCTAACCGTAACCCTATCTACAACCCTAACACTGACAGTAACCCTTACTTCTAACCCCTATGCTATGCCTAACAAAAACCCTAACCCTTGACCCTAACCTTTCACCCTAACCCCTAAGCCTTAACCTAACCCTTAACCATAATCCTAATCCTAACCATTAAACCTAACCCTAGCTCTTAAAGCTAACCCTAAACCTTACCCTCATGACTAGACCTAACCCTGACACTAACCTAACACCTAACCCTAACCAGAACCCCTAAAGCTAACCCTGAACCCTATCCCTAACCCTAGCAGTAAACTTTAACCCTAAAACTAAGCCCAACCCGTAACCCTAATCCTATCGTTTTACCCTAAAACTAACCCCTAAACCTAACCCCTATACCTCACCCTAACTCTAACCCCAATCCTAATTCTAACCATACCCCTTCATAAAACACTAACTCCTAACCGCTAACCCTAACACTAACCAAAAACCCTAATCATTAATCCCTAACCCTAACGCTTAACCTTTACCCTAACCGTTAACCCTCACCCTAAATCTTAACACTGACCCTAACCTTAACCTTTAACTCTAAGCCTAACCCTTAACCCTATAGTAAGGAAGACCCTTAATGCTAATGGGATCCCTTATCCCTAACGCTAACACTACAGCTAAAAATAACCCTAACCTTTGATCCTTAAACCTAACCCCTAACACTTACTTTAACCCCAAACCCTAACCCTAATCCTAAGCATTAAACCTAACCCTATCTCTTAACCCTAACGCTAGCCCTTACCCTAACGCCTAGATCTAACCCTAAATCTAACCTACCGCCTAATCTGAACCTTAAGCCCTGATGCTAACTCTAACCCTGAACCCTAAACCTACACGTAACCCTTAACACTAACCCTATCCGTGAACCTTAACCCTGACCCTAACCATTACCCGCACCCAAACATTTAACCCTGACCCTAACCCTAATCCTTAATGCTAAACCTAACACTAAACCCTAACCCTAAGCCCAACACTTTTCCCTAATCCTATCCCTTAACCCTAACCCTAACCCTAATGCTACCCCCTAAACGTAACCCTAACCGTGACCAGTAAACCTAACCCTAACCTCTAACACAAACCATAGCACATAACTCTAACCCTAAAACTAACCCTAACCCTAACCCTAAACCCTAACTCTTAACCTTAACCCTAAGCGTTAACTCTCACGCTAACCTTTAATCCTAACCCTAATGCTAATCTTCAACCCTAAACCTAACACTTAACCCTAACCCTGTACCAAACCCTAACCCCTCATCTTAACCCTAACCGTAAACGTCAAGCCTAAACCAAAGTGTAACCGTTAAACCTAAGAGTAACCTTTAACCCTAACCCTAATCCCTAACCCTAAGCCCTCACCCTAACACTAAACTTCATCCTTAACCCTAACCAGAATCCTAACCCTAAATCTAATTCTCAGACTTCTTGCTTTCTTAGAGTTTAGAAAGCCTGCAATCCTCCCATGCCATGCGTGAAAGGAGGCTCTACCACTGTGTCCTGCATGAAACCCACGGGCCCATACCCAGAGTATGATAGAGTGGGTTCCCGGGTACAATCCCAGCCCCCTAAACTCCCCCCGCCCGCCTAATGCAGACAGGGCCCGTGCGCTAAGCATAAACAATACCTTTAACAGATAACCCTAACCCTGAACATAACACCCAACCCTGTTCCTATTTCTCCCCTTAACACGTAAACCTCACCGTGCGCCTAACTTTAACCTCTTATCCTAACGTTAATGCATAACCCGTTTCCTGAGAACAACCCCTATCCCATAATTCTAACCCTATCTCCTAGTCATCACTGTGACACCTAATCCCTAACCCTAATTCTAAACCGCTAACCCTAACCGTAACCCTACCTACAACCCTAACACTGACAGTAACCCTTACTTCTAAACCCAACGCTATGCCTAACAAAAATCCTAACCCTTGATCCTAACCCTTCACCCTAACCCCTAAGCCTTACCCTAACCCTTAACCCTATTCCTAATCCTAACCATTAAACCTAACCCTAGCTCTTAAAGCTAACCCTAAACCTTACCCTCACGAGTAGACCTAACCCTTACACTAACCTAACACCTAACCCTAACCAGAACCCCTAAAGCTAACCCTGAACCCTATCCCTAACCCTAGCAGTAAACTTTAACCCTAAACCTAAGCCCAACCCGTAACCCTAATCCTATCCTTTTACCCTAAAACTAACCCCTAATCCTAACCCCTATACCTCACACTAACTCTAACCCCAATCCTAATTCTAACCATACCCCTTCATAAAACACTAACTCCTAACCGCTAACCCTAACACTAACCAAAAACCCTAATCACTAATCCCTAACCCTAACGCTTAACCTTTACCCTAACCGTTAACCCTCACCCTAAATCTTAACACTGACCCTAACCTTAACCTTTAACTCTAAGCCTAACCCTTAACCCTACAGTAAGGAAAACCCTTAATGCTAATGTGATCCCTTATCCCTAACCCTAACACTACAGCTAAAAATAACCCTAACCTTGGATCCTTAAACCTAACCCCTAACACTTACTTTAACCCCAAACCCTAACCCTAATCCTAAACATTAAACCTAACCCTATCTCTTAATCCTAACGCTAGCCCTTACCTAACGCCTAGATCTAACCCTAAATCTAACCTACCGCCTAATCCTAACCTTAAGCCCTAATGCTAACACTAACCATGAACCCTAAACCTACCCGTAACCCTTAACACTAACCCTACCCTTGAACCTTAACCCTGACCCTAACCATTACCCGCACCCAAGCATTTAACTCTGACCCTAACCCTAATCCTTAATGCTAACCCTAACACTAAACCCTAACCCTAAGCCAAACACTTAACCCTAAACCTATCCCTTAACCCTAACCCTAACCCTAATGCTAACCCCTAAATGTAACCCTAACCGTGACCAGTAAACCTAACCCTAACCTCTAACACAAACCATAGCACATAACTCCAACCCTAAAACTAACCCTAACCCTAACCCTAAACCCTAACTCTTAACCTTAACCCTAAGCGTTAACTCTCACGCTAACCTTTAATCCTAACCCTAATCCTAATCTTCAACCCTAAACCTAACACTTAACCCTAACCCTGTACCAAACCCTAACCCCTCATCTTAACCCTAACTGTAAACCTGAACCCTAAACCAAAGTGTAACCGTTAAACCTAAGAGTATCCTTTAACCCAACCCTAATCCCTAACCCTAAGCCCTCACCCTAACACTAAACTTCATCCTTAACCCTAACCAGAATCCTAACCCTAAATCTAATTCTCAGACTTCTTGCTTTCTTAGAGTTTAGAAAGCCTGCAATCCTCCCATGCCATGCGTGAAAGGAGGCTCTACCACTGTGTCCTGCATGAAACCCACGGGCCCATACCCAGAGTATGATAGAGTGGGTTCCCGGGTACAATCCCAGCCCCCTAAACTCCCCCCGCCCGCCTACTGCAGACAGGGCCCGTGCGCTAAGCATAAACAATACCTTTAACAGATAACCCTAACCCTGAACATAACACCCAACCCTGTTCCTATTTCTCCCCTTAACACGTAAACCTCACCGTGCGCCTAACTTTAACCTCTTATCCTAACGTTAATGCATAACCCATTTCCTGAGAACAACCCCTATCCCATAATTCGAACCCTATCTCCTAGTCATCACTGTGACACCTAATCCCTAACCCTAATTCTAAACCACTATCCCTAACCGTAACCCTACCTACAACCCTAATACTGACAGTAACCCTTACTTCTAACCCCAACGCTATGCCTAAAAAAACCCTAACCCTTAAAACTAACCCTTCACCCTAACCCCTAAGCCTTACCCTAACCCTTAACCCTAATCCTAATCCTAACCATTAAACCTAACCCTAGCTCTTAAAGCTAACCCTAAACCTTACCCTCACGACTAGACCTAACCCTGACACTAACTTAACACCTAACCCTAACCAGAACCCCTAAAGCTAACCTTGAACCCTATCCCTAACCCTAGCAGTAAACTTTAACCCTAAACCTAAGCCCAACCTGTAACCCTAATCCTATCCTTTTACCCTAAAACTAACCCCTAAACCTAACCCCTATACCTCACCCTAACTCTAACCCCAATCCTAATTCTAACCATACCCCTTCATAAAACACTAACTCCTAACCGCTAACCCTAACACTAACCAAAAACCCTAATCACTAATCCCTAAACCTGACGCTTAACCTTTACCCTAACCGTTAACCCTCACCCTAAATCTTAACACTGACCCTAACCTGAACCTTTAACTCTAAGCCTAACCCTTAAGCCTACAGTAAGGAAGACCCTTAATGCTAATGGGATCCCTTATCCCTAACCCTAACACTACAGCTAAAAATAACCCTAACCTTGGATCCTTAAACCTAACCCCTAACACTTACTTTAACCCCAAACCCTAACCCTAATCCTAAGCATTAAACCTAACCCTATCTCTTAACCCTAACGCTAGCCCTTACCCTAACGCCTAGATCTAACCCTAAATCTAACCTACCGCCTAATCCTAACCTTAAGCCCTAATGCTAACTCTAACCCTGAACCCTAAACCTACCCGTAACCCTTAACACTAACCCTATCCCTAACCCCCTTACCCTTACTCTGTTAACCCTCACCCTAACCCTCAACCCTGTTCCTAACCTTAAACCTTAATCCTAACCATGCGTGAGATGAGCCTCTGCTTTTGTCCTGCGTGACAGTTGATGCCCAACACCCAGGGTACGATGAAGTGGGGACGCAGCCTTGCTCCACACCCACAGTGCCCCGTACGTTAGACAGGACCCGTGCCCTAACACACACCGTTAAACGTAAGCCCTAACCCTATCACTAAACCAAACCGTTCGTAAGCCCTGAATCTAACTCCTAATTGTAACGCTAATCCCTGACCCTTACTCTTGCCTCTCATCCTAAACCTAAACCCAACCACTAAACATAATCCTAATCTCTAACCCTATCAGTAATCCTAACCCTAATTCTAACCTAAAACCCTAACCCCTAAACCTAATCCTAGTCCCTAACACCTAACCTTACCCTAAACTGAATTCCAATTCTCAGACTTTTGCAATTCAAAAACTTAAAAAAGCCTACAATCCACCAATGCAGTGTCTGAGATGAGCGTCCGCCCCTATGTCCTGCATGACAATCAGGCGCCAATGCCCAGGGTACTATGGAGTGGAGTCCTGGGGTCTGTAGGCTTGCTAAACTTCAGTTTGGAAGAATTACTATAGTCATATATAGGGATGCTTACATTTACTTATAGAAAGCAACTATTGGTGTGTGATTTGTAGGCTTGCCTTACTTTAGTTTGGATGAAGAAGCTGAATCATATATAGGAATATTAGCTTTGAGTTAGAGGAAGCATCTATGGGGGGTGCTTTTTTGGCTTGTTAAACTCTGGTTTGGAAGAAGTTCGAGAGTCTTATATAGGAACGATATCATTCATTCAGAGAAAGCAATTATAGGGAGTTGGTTTGTAGGGTTGCTAAGCTCTAGTTTGGAGGAAGGCGAGAGTCATATATAGGAACGTTTACGTTCACATAAAGCGTCTATGGGGGGACGGTTTCTAGGCTTCCTAAACTCTAGCTTGGAAAAAGAGGACAGTTATGTATAGGAACTATCGGCGGGGGATTTGTAGCATTGCTAAAATCTTAGATTGGAAAAGTTGCGAGAGTCATACATAGGAATGTTAACATTCACTCAATGAAAGCAACTATAAGGGGTGCTTTCCAGGCTGGCTACACTCTAATTTGGAAAAAGTGCGACAGTCATATATAGGAAGGCTTATATTCACTCAGACAAAGCAATTATGTGTAGGTGTATAGTAGGCATGCTAACTCTAGTTTGGAAAATTTCGAGAGCCATGTATAGGAAAGCTTCCAGTAACTTAGAGAAAGCAACGAACAGGGGTGGAGTGTAGGCTTGCTAAACTCTAGTTTGGAGGAAGTGCCATAGTCATATATAGGAACGCTTAAATTCGTTCAGAGAAAACAGCTGTCGGGGATTGGTTTGTAGACTTATTCAACTCTAGTTTGGAAGAAGTGCGAGAGACATATATAGGAATGTTTACATTGACTCAAAGAAAGCAACTATGGGGGAGTGTTATTTTGGCATGCCAGATGCTAGTTAGGAAGAAGTACAAGACTCATATATAGGAACGCTTAAATTCACACAGCGAGAGCAACTACGGGGTAGTGTCAGGTAGACATGTTAAAGTCTAGCTTGGGAGAAGTTCCAGAGTCCTATATAGGTAAGGTAACAGCCACTTTGAAAAAGCAAGTCTTGGCGGGTTGTTTGTAGGCCTGCAAAACCCTGTTTTAGTTGAAGTGTGAGAATCATATATGAAAACGCTTACATTCACTCAGAGAAAGCAACGATGGGGTTGTTTGTAGGCTTACTAAACTGCAATTTGGAAGAAGCACGAGAATCACATATAGGAACACATACATTTTGACGCACTGAAAGTAACTATGGGGTGGTGTCTTATAGGCATGCTAAACTCTAGTTTGGACGAAGTTTGAGAATCACATATAAGAAAGCTTAGAGTCACTTAGAGAAAGCAAATCTCTGGGTGTGGAATGTAGGCCTGCTAAACTCTATTTTGGTTTAAGACGGCATGGTGGTTTGTAGGCATACTAAACTCTAGTTTGGAAGAAGTAGGAGAATGATATATGGGAACGCTTACATTCACGTAGAGAAAGCAATTATGGGGTGGCGTTTTTGTAGCCATGCTAATCTCTAGTTTGGAAGAAGTTAAGGAGTAATATATAGGAAAGGGTATAGTCATAGAAACCAACTCTCGGGGGATGTTTTGTACACCTGCAAAACTCCAGTTTGGAAGTGGAAGACAGTCATATTGGGGACCGCGTGCATTCACTCAGAGAAATCAACGATGGGATTGTGATTTGTAGGCATAGTCAACTCTAGTTTGGAAGAAGTACGAGAATCGTATATAGGAACGCTTACCTTCACGCAGAGAAAGCAACTATGGAGTGATGTTTGTATGCCTACTAAAATATAGTTTGGAGGAAGTTCGAGAGCCATATCTGGGAAGCTTACAGTCACTTAGAGAAAGCAACTCTCGGGGGTGTTTCGTAGGCCTGCTAAACTCTATTTTCAATGAAGTGTTAGAATAATATATGGGAACTCAGTGAAAGCAACGTTGTGGTTGTGGTTCCTAGGCATACTAACCTGTAATTTGGAAGAAGCAAGAGAATCACATGTAGAACCGCTTACATTCCGGCACCGAATGCAACTATGGGGTGGTGTTTTGTAGGCTTGCAAAACTCTAGTTTGGACGAAGTTTGAGAGTCATATATAGGAAAGTTTACAGTCACGTAGAGAAAGCAACTCTCTGGGTGTGGAATGTAGAGTTATTTTGGTTGAAATAGAGTTATTTTGGTTGAAGTGTGAGAGTCATATATGGGAACGCTTACATTCACTCAGAGAAAACAACGATTGGGTGGTGGTTTGTAGGGCATACTAAACTGTAGTTTGGAAGAAGTACGAGAGTCCTATATAGGAACACTTACATTCACGCAGAGAAAGCACTTATGGCGTCAGGTTTTGTAGGCATGCTAAACTGCAGTTTGGAAGAAGTTGGAGAACCTTATACAGGAAAGATTACCGTCACCTAGGGAAAGCAACTCTCGGGAGATTTTTTTGTACACATGCTAAACTCTAATTTGGATGAAGTGTGAGAGTCAAACATGGGACCGCTTACATTCCCTCAGAGAAACAACACTGGGGTGGTTTTTGTAGGCATACTAAATAGTTTGGAAGAAGTACGAGAATGATATTTGGGAACACTTACATTCACACAGAGAAAGCAACTACGGGGTGGTGTTTTGTAAGCATGCTATAGTTTGGAAGAAGTTCTAAACCTGAACAGTCACTTAGAGAAAGCAACTCTTGGTGGGTGATTTTTAGGTCTGCTAAATTGTATTTTGAAAGAAGTACCAGAGTCATATATACTAATGCTTACATTCATGCAAAGAAAAAACCATGGGGTGATGTTTTGTGGGCATGTTAACCTGTAGTTTGGAAGAAGTTGGAGAGTCTTATTTAGGAAAGCTTACAGTCACCTAGAGAAAGCAACTCTCGGGAGAGCCTTTCTTGGCCTGCTAAACTCTACTTTGCATCAATTGTGAGAGTCAAACATGGGAATGCTTGCATTCATTCAGAGAACGCAACGTTTGGGTGGTGGTTTGTAGGCATTCTAAACTGTATTTTGGAGGAAGTACGAGAGTCATGTATATGAACGCTTACATTCAGGCAGAGAAAGCAACTCTGGGGTCGTATTTTGTTGGCATGCTAAACTGTGGTTTGGAAGAAGTTCGAGAGTCTTATATAGGAAAGATTACAGTGACACAGAGAAAACAACTCTCGGAAGTTTACTGGTAGGCCTGCTAAACTCTACCTTGGATGAAATGTGAGAACGCTTGCATTCATTCACTCAGAGAAAGAAACATCGTGATGGTTTGAAGGCATAATAACTGTAGTTGGGAAGAAGTAGGAGAGTCATATATACAACCGTTACATTCACGCAGAGAACGCAACTGTGGGGTGGCGATGTATGCATGTTAATCTGCAGTTTGGAGGAAGTGCGAGAGTCATATCTGGGGAAAATTACAGTCACTTAGAGAAAGGAACCATCTTGGGCTGGTTTGTAGATCTGCTAAATTCTATTTTGGAAACAGAGTGTGAGTCATATATGGGAACGCTTATGTTCACTCAGAGAAAGCAACCACGGTGTGGTGTTTTGTTGGCATGGTGTAGTTTGAAAGAAGTTGGAGATTCTTATATAGGAAAGTTTACAGTCACCTAGAGAAAGCAACTCACGGGGTGTTGTTTGTAGGCCTGCTAAACTCTAATTTAGATGAAGTGAGAGAGGCATATATATGAACGCTTATATTGATGCAGAGAAAGCAACTATGGGGTGGTGTTTTGTAGGCATGCTAAAATATAATTTGGAAGAAGTTCGAAAACAGACAGTCACTTAGAGAAAGCAACTCTCGGTGGTTGATTTTTCGGTGTGCTAAATTGTATTTTGAAAGAAGTACCAGAGTCATATATACAAACGCTTACATTCATGCAGAGAAAGCAACTGTGGGGTGGTGTTTTCTAGGCATGCTAAACTCTAGTTTGGACGAAGTTTGAGAATCACATATAAGAAAGCTTAGAGTCGCTAAAGCAAATCTCTGGGTGTGGAATGTAGGCGTGCCAAACTCTATTTTGGTTTCAGAGTGAGAGTCATATATGGGAAGGCTTACATTCACTCAGAGAAAGCAACGATGGTGTGGTGGTTTGTAGGCATACTGAACTCTAGTTTGGAAGAAGTAGGAGAATGATATATGGGAACGCTTACATTCATGCAGAGAAAGCAATTATGGGGTGGCTTTTTTGTAGCCATGCAAATCTCTATTTTGCAAGAAGTTAAAGAGTAATACATAGGAAAGCGTACCGTCATTTATAGAAACCAACTTTCGGGGGATGGTTTGTAGGCCTGCAAAACTCTACTTTGGAAGAAGGGGGAGAGTCATATGGGGGACTGGGTACATTCACTCGGAGAAATCAACGATGGGGTTGTGGTTTGTAGGCATACTAAACTCTAGTTTGGAAGAAGTACGAGAATCATATATAAGAACGCTTACATTCATGCAGAGAAAGCAACTATGGAGTGATGTTTGTATGCCTACTAAACGATAGTTTGGAGGATGTTCGAGAGTCATATCTGGAAAGCTTACAGTCATTTAGAGAAAGCAACTCTCTGGGGGTGGTTCATAGGCCTGCTAAACTCTATTTTCAATGAAGTGTTAGAATCATATGCAGGAACGCTTACATTCACTCAGAGAAAGCAACGTTGGGGTGGCCGTTTTTGAGCATACTAAACTCTACTTTGGAAGAGGTACGAGAGACATAAATACGAACGCTTACATTAACACAGAGAAAGCAAATACGGGGTGCTGTAGTGCAGGCATGCTAAACTATAGATTGGAAGAAGTTCGAAAGCTGACAGTCACTTAGAGAAAGCAACTCTTGGCGGGTGATTTTTAGGTCTGCTAAATTGTATTTTGAAAGACGTACCAGAGTCATATATACAAACGCTTACATTCATGCAGAGAAAGAAACTATGGGGTGACGTGTTGTTGGCATGCTAAACTGAAGTTTGAAAGGAGTTCCAGAGCGTTATATAGGATAGCTTACAGTCACCTAGAGAAAACAACACTCGGGACAGCTTTGCAAGCCTGTAAACACTAATTAGCAGCAATTGTGAGAGTCAAATATGGGAACGCTTACATTCACGGAGAGAACACAACGTTTGGGTGGTGGTTTGTAGGCATAATAACTGTAGGTCGGAAGAAGTAGGAGAGTCATATATATGAACAGTTACATTCACGCAGAGAAAGAAACTGTTGGGTGGTGTATGTACGCATGTTAATCTATACTTTGGAGGAAGTTTGAGAGTCATATCTTGGGAAAATTACAGTCACATAGCTAAATCAACCATCGGGGACTGGTTTGTAGGTCTGCTAAATTCTATTTTGGAAAAAGTGATTCATATAAGGGAATTCTTATGTTCACTCAGAGAAAGCAACGATGCGGTGGTGTATTGTTGGCATGCTAAACTTTAGTTTGGAAGAAGTTCGAGAGTTTTACATAGGAAAGCTTACATTCACCTAGAGAAAGCAACTCTCAGGATGTGGTTTATAGGCCTGGTGAACTCTAATTTGGATCAAGTGTGAGAGTCATACATACGAGTTCCAAAATACAGTTTAGTATGCCTACAAACCACCAGCCTAACATTGCTTTCTCTGAGTGGATATAGGCCTTCCCTTATATGAATCTCGGACTGCTTTCAAAATGCAATTTGCCGGACCTACAAAACACCGCCCGAGAGTTGCTTTCTCTCACTATAAGCTTTCCTATATATGACTTTGGAACATAGTTTAGCATGCCAACAAAAGGCCACCCCATAGTTTGCGTGAATGTAAGCGTTCCTATGCATCACGCTCGTACTTCTTCCAAAGTATAGTACACCTACCAACCACCTCCCCAACGTTGCTTTTTCTGAGTGAATGTAAGCATTCTTTTATTCTCGTACTTCCTCCAAACTCCAGTTTAGTGTGACTAAAAATCACCACCGCAACCCTGCTTTCTCTGAGTGAATGTTAGCGTTCCCGTTTATGATTCACACTTCATCCAAAATAGAATTTAGCAGAACTACAAACCGGCCCCCAAGGGTTGCTTTCTCTGTGAGACTGTAAGCTTTCCTATTACTCTTAACTTCTTCGCAACTAGAGATTTGCATGCCTACAAAACACCACCCCATAGTTGCCCTCTCTGCGTGAATGTAAGCACTCATATATATGACTCTGCTACTTCTTCCAAAATACAGTTTAGTATGCTTACAAACAACCACCCAAAAGTTAAGTTCTCTGAGAGAATGTTAGCGTTCCCATGTATGACAGTCACAAATGGTGCAAGGTAGAGTTTAGCAGGCTTACAAACAATCTCTCGAAAGTTGCTTCCTCTAGCGGACTGTAAGCTTTCCTATAAAAGACTGTCGAACTTATTCGAAACTACATTTCAGCACGCCAACAAAACATCACCACATAGTTTTTCTCAGCATAAATGTAACAGATTTTATATATGACTCTGGTACTTCTTTCAAAATACAATTTAGCAGACCTAAAAATCCACCGCCAAGAGTTGCTTTCTCTAAATGACTGTCTGCTTTCGAACTTCTTCCAAACTATATTTTAGCAGGCCTACAAAACACCGCCCCATAGTTGCTTTCTCTGCGTCCATATAAGCGTTCATATATATGACTCTAGTACTTCTTCCAAACTGGAGTTAGTATACCTACAAACCGGCACCCCAAATTACCTTTCTCTTAGTGAATGAAGCGTATCCATGTATGCCTGTTTCACTTCATCCAAATTAGAGTTTAGCGGCCTACAAACCACCTCCTGTGAGTTGCTTTCTCTAGGTGACTGTAAACTTTCCTATATAAGACTCTCGAACTTCTTCCAAACTACAGTTTAGCATGCCAACAATACAGCGCCCCATCGTTGATTTCTGTGAGTCAACATAAGCGTTCCCATATATGACTCTCACTCTTTTTCCAAAATAGAATTTAGCAGACCTACACACCAGCCCAAGATGGTTCCTTTCTCTAAATGACTCTAATTTTCCCCAGATATGACTCTCGAACTTCCTCCAAACTACAGATTATGATGATTACATACGCCACCCCACAGTTGCTTTCTCTGCGTGAATGTAACCGTTCATATATGACTCTCCTACTTCTTCGAACTACAGTTGTTATTCCTACAAACCACCACGACAAAGTTCTTTCTCTGAGTGAATGCAAGCGTTCTCACACTTCATCCAAATTACAGTTTAGCAGACCTACCAACAAACTACAGAGAGTTGTTTTCTCTGTGTCACTGTAATCTTTCCTATATAAGGCTCTCGAACTTCTTCCAAACCACAGTTTAGCATGCCAACAAAATACGATCACAGAGTTGCTTTCTCTGCGTGAATGTAAGCATTCGTATATATGACTCTCCTACTTCCTCCAAAATACAGTTTAGAATGCTTACAAACCACCACCCAAACGTTGCGTTCTCTGAGTGAATGTAAGCGTTCCCATGTTTGACTCTCACAATTGATGCAAATTAGAGTTTAGCACGCTTAGAAACAATCTGCCGAGAGTTACTTTCTCTAGGTGACTGTAAGCTTTCTTATATAAGACTCGCGAACTTCTTCCAAACTACAGTTTAGCATGCCAACGAAACACTGCCCCATCGTTGATTTCTCTGAGTGAACATAAGCGTTCCCACATATGACTTTCACTCTTCTTCCAAAATAGAATTTAGCCGATCTACAAAACGGCCCCCGATGGGTGCTTTCTCTAAGTGACTGCAATTTTCCCCAGATATGACTCTCGAACTTCCTCCAAAGTATAGATTAACATGCGTACATACACCACCCAACAGTTTCTTTCTCTGCGTGAATGTAACCGTTCATATATATGACTCTCCTACTTCTTCCGAACTACAGTTATTATGCCTACAAACCACCACCCAAACGTTGTGTTCTCTCCGTGAATGTAAGCGTTCCCATGTTTGACTCTCACAATTGCTGCTAATTAGTGTTTAGAGGCTTGCAAAGCTGTCCCGAGTGTTGCTTTCTCTAGGTGACTGTAAGCTATCCTATATAACACTCTGGAACTCCTTTCAAACTGCAGTTTAGCATGCCAAAAACACAACACCCCATAGTTTCTTTCTCTGCATGAATGTAAGCGTTTGTATATGACTCTGGTACGTCTTTCAAAATACAATTTAGCAGACCTAAAAATCACCCGCCAAGAGTTGCTTTCTCTAAGTGACTGTCAGCTTTCGAACTTCTTCCAATCTATAGTTTAGCATGCCTGCATTTCAGCACCCCGTATTTGCTTTCTCTGTGTTAATGTAAGCGTTCGTATTTATGTCTCTCGTACCTCTTCCAAAGTAGAGTTTAGTATGCTCAAAAACGGCCACCCCAACGTTGCTTTCTCTGAGTGAATGTAAGCGTTCCTGCATATGATTCTAACACTTCATTGAAAATAGAGTTTAGCAGGCCTACGAACCACCCCCAGAGAGTTGCTTTCTCTAAATGACTGTAAGCTTTCCAGATATGACTCTCGAGCATCCTCCAAACTATCGTTTAGTAGGCATACAAACATCACTCCATAGTTGCTTTCTCTGCATGAATGTAAGCGTTCCTATATATGATTCTCGTCCTTCTTCCAAACTAGAGTTTAGTATGCCTACAAACCACAACCCCATCGTTGATTTCTCCGAGTGAATGTACCCAGTCCCCCATATGACTCTCCCCCTTCTTCCAAAGTAGAGTTTTGCAGGCCTACAAACCATCCCCCGAAAGTTGGTTTCTATAAATGACGGTACGCTTTCCTATGTATTACTCTTTAACTTCTTGCAAAATAGAGATTTGCATGGCTACAAAAAAGCCACCCCATAATTGCTTTCTCTGCATGAATGTAAGCGTTCCCATATATCATTCTCCTACTTCTTCCAAACTAGAGTTCAGTATGCCTACAAACCACCACACCATCGTTGCTTTCTCTGAGTGAATGTAAGCCTTCCCATATATGACTCTCACTCTGAAACCAAAATAGAGTTTGGCACGCCTACATTCCACACCCAGAGATTTGCTTTAGCGACTCTAAGCTTTCTTATATGTGATTCTCAAACTTCGTCCAAACTAGAGTTTAGCATGCCTAGAAAACACCACCCCACAGTTGCTTTCTCTGCATGAATGTAAGCGTTTGTATATATGACTCTGGTACTTCTTTCAAAATACAATTTAGCACACCGAAAAATCAACCACTGAGAGTTGCTTTCTCTAAGTGACTGTCTGTTTTCGAACTTCTTCCAAATTATATTTTAGCATGCCTACAAAACACCACCCCATAGTTGCTTTCTCTGCATCAATATAAGCGTACATATATATGCCTCTCTCACTTCATCTAAATTAGAGTTTAGCAGGCCTACAAACAACACCCCGTGAGTTGCTTTCTCTAGGTGACTGTAAACTTTCCTATATAAGAATCTCCAACTTCTTTCAAACTACACCATGCCAACAAAACACCACACCGTGGTTGCTTTCTCTGAGTGAACATAAGCGTTCCCATATATGACTCACACTCTGTTTCCAAAATAGAATTTAGCAGATCTACAAACCAGCCCAAGATGGTTCCTTTCTCTAAGTGACTGTAATTTTCCCCAGATATGACTCTCGCACTTCCTCCAAGCTACAGATTAACATGCATACATCGCCACCCCACAGTTGCGTTCTCTGCGTGAATGTAACGGTTCATATATATGACTCTCCTACTTCTTCCCAACTACAGTTATTATGCCTTCAAACCATCACGATGTTTCTTTCTCTGAGTGAATGAATACAAGCGTTCTCACATTTCATCCAAGGTAGAGTTTAGCAGGCCTACCAATAAACTTCCGAGAGTTGTTTTCTCTGTGTCACTGTAATCTTTCCTATATAAGACTCTCGAACTTCTTCCAAACCACAGTTTAGCATGCCAACAAAATACCACCCCAGAGTTGCTTTCTCTGCCTGAATGTAAGCATTCATATACATGACTCTCGTACTTCCTCCAAAATACAGTTTAGAATGCCTACAAACCACCACCCAAACGTTGCGTTCTCTGAATGAATGAAAGCATTCCCATGTTTGACTCTCACAATTGATGCAAAGTAGAGTTTAGCAGGCCAAGAAAGGCTCTCCCGAGAGTTGCTTTCTCTAGGTGACTGTAAGCTTTCCTAAATAAGACTCTCCAACTTCTTCCAAACTACAGGTTAACATGCCCACAAAACATCACCCCATGGTTTTTTCTTTGCATGAATGTAAGCATTAGTATATATGACTCTGGTACTTCTTTCAAAATACAATTTAGCAGACCTAAAAATCACCCACCAAGAGTTGCTTTCTCTAAGTGACTGTTCAGGTTTAGAACTTCTTCCAAACTATAGCATGCTTACAAAACACCACCCCGTAGTTGCTTTCTCTGTGTGAATGTAAGCGTTCCCAAATATCATTCTCGTACTTCTTCCAAACTATTTAGTATGCCTACAAAAACCACCCCAGTGTTGTTTCTCTGAGGGAATGTAAGCGGTCCCATGTTTGACTCTCACACTTCATCCAAATTAGAGTTTAGCATGTGTACAAAAAAATCTCCCGAGAGTTGCTTTCCCTAGGTGACGGTAATCTTTCCTGTATAAGGTTCTCCAACTTCTTCCAAACTGCAGTTTAGCATGCCTACAAAACCTGACGCCATAAGTGCTTTCTCTGCGTGAATGTAAGTGTTCCTATATAGGACTCTCGTACTTCTTCCAAACTACAGTTTAGTATGCCCTACAAACCACCACCCAAACGTTGTTTTCTCTGAGTGAATGTAAGCGTTCCCATATATGACTCTCACACTTCAACCAAAATAACTCTATTTCAACCAAAATAACTCTACATTCCACACCCAGAGAGTTGCTTTCTCTACGTGACTGTAAACTTTCCTATATATGACTCTCAAACTTCGTCCAAACTAGAGTTTTGCAAGCCTACAAAACACCACCCCATAGTTGCATTCGGTGCTGGAATGTAAGCGGTTCTACATGTGATTCTCTTGCTTCTTCCAAATTACAGGTTAGTATGCCTAGGAACCACAACCACAACGTTGCTTTCACTGAGTTCCCATATATTATTCTAACACTTCATTGAAAATAGAGTTTAGCAGGCCTACGAAACACCCCCGAGGGTTGCTTTCTCTAAGTGACTGTAAGCTTCCCAGATATGGCTCTCGAACTTCCTCCAAACTATATTTTAGTAGGCATACAAACATCACTCCATAGTTGCTTTCTCTGCGTGAAGGTAAGCGTTCCTATATACGATTCTCGTACTTCTTCCAAACTAGAGTTGACTATGCCTACAAATCACAATCCCATCGTTGATTTCTCTGAGTGAATGCACGCGGTCCCCAATATGACTGTCTTCCACTTCCAAACTGGAGTTTTGCAGGTGTACAAAACATCCCCCGAGAGTTGGTTTCTATGACTGTACCCTTTCCTATATATTACTCCTTAACTTCTTCCAAACTAGAGATTAGCATGGCTACAAAAACGCCACCCCATAATTGCTTTCTCTACGTTAATGTAAGCGTTCCCATATATCATTCTCCTACTTCTTCCAAACTAGAGTTTAGTATGCCTACAAACCACCACGCCGTCTTAAACCAAAATAGAGTTTAGCAGGCCTACATTCCACACCCAGAGATTTGCTTTCTCTAAGTGACTCTAAGCTTTCTTATATGTGATTCTCAAACTTCGTCCAAACTAGAGTTTAGCATGCCTATAAGACACCACCCCATAGTTACTTTCAGTGTGTCAAAATGTATGTGTTCCTATATGTGATTCTCGTGCTTCTTCCAAACTGCAGTTTAGTAAGCCTACAAACAACCCCATCGTTGCTTTCTCTGAGTGAATGTAAGCGTTCTCATATATGATTCTCACACTTCAACTAAAACAGGGTTTTGCAGGCCTACAAACAACCCGCCAAGACTTGCTTTTTCAAAGTGGCTGTTACCTTTCTTATATAGGACTCTGGAACTTCTCCCAAGCTAGACTTTAACATGTCTACCTGACACTACTCCATAGTTGCTCTCACTGTGTGAATGTAAGCGTTCCTATATATGAGTCTTGTACCTCTTGTAACTAGCATCTGGCATGCCAAAATAACTCTCCTCCATAGTTGCTTTCTTTGAGTCAATGTAAACATTCCTATATATGTCTCTCGCACTTCTTCCAAACTAGAGTTAAGTCTACAAACGAATCCCCGACAGCTGTTTTCTCTGAACGAATTTAAGCGTTCCTATATATGACTATGGCACTTCCTCCAAACTAGAGTTTAGCAAGCCTACACTCCACCCCTGTTCGTTGCTTTCTCTAAGTTACTGTAAGCTTTCCTATACATGGCTCTCGAAATTTTCCAAACTAGAGTTAGCATGCCTACTATACACCTACACATAATTGCTTTGTCTGAGTGAATATAAGCCTTCCTATATATGACTGTCGCACTTTTTCCAAATTAGAGTGTAGCCAGCCTGGAAAGCACCCCTTATAGTTGCTTTCATTGAGTGAATGTTAACATTCCTATGTATGACTCTCGCAACTTTTCCAATCTAAGATTTTAGCAATGCTACAAATCCCCCACCGAGAGTTCCTATACATAACTGTCCTCTTTTTCCAAGCTAGAGTTTAGGAAGCCTAGAATCCGTCCCCCCATAGACGCTTTATGTGAACGTAAACGTTCCTATATATGACTCTCGCCTTCCTCCAAACTAGAGCTTAGCAAGCCTACAAACCAACTCCCTATAATTGCTTTCTCTGAATGAATGATATCGTTCCTATATAAGACTCTCGAACTTCTTCCAAACCAGAGTTTAACAAGCCAAAAAAGCACCCCCCATAGATGCTTCCTCTAACTCAAAGCTAATATTCCTATATATGATTCAGCTTCTTCATCCAAACTAGAGTAAGGCAAGCCTACAAATCACACACCAATAGTTGCTTTCTATAAGTAAATGTAAGCGTCCTTATATATGACTATAGCAATTCTTCCAAACTGGAGTTTAGCAAGCCTACAGAACCCAGGACTCCACTCCATAGTACCCTGGGCATTGGCGCCTGCCTGTCATGCAGGACATAGGGGCGGACCCTCATCTCAGACACGGCATTGGTGGATTGTAGGCTTTTTTTAAGTTTTTGAATTGAAGAACTCTGAGAATTGTAATTTGGTTTAGGTTAAGGTTAGGTGTTAGGGACTAGGATTAGGTTTAGGGGTTAGGGTTTTAGGTTAGAATTAGGATTAGGATTACTGTTAGGGTTAGAGAATAGGATTATGTTTAGTGGTTGGGTTTAGGTTTACGGTGAGAGGCAAGAGTAAGGGTCAGGGATTAGGGTTACTGTTAGGAGTTAGATTCAGGGCTTACGAAGGGTTTGGTTTAGTGATAGGGTTAGGGCTTACGTTTAACGGTGTGTGTTAGGGCACGGGCCCCAACTAATGTACGGAGCACTGTGGGTGTGGAGCAAGGCTGCGTCCCCACTTCATCTTACCCTGGGTGTTGGGCTTCAACTGTCACGCAGGACAAAGGCAGAGGCTCATCAAACGCATGGTTAGGATTAAGGTTTAAGTTTAGGATCAGGGTTGAGGGTTAGGGTGAGGGTTAACAGTTAGAGTTAGGGTAAGGGGGTTAGGGATAGGGTTAGGGTTAAGGGTCAGGTGTATACTTCAGGTTTAAGGTTAGCATTAGAGGGTAGGGTTAGTGTAACTGTAGGTCAGTGTTGGGGTTAGATCTCTAGGCATTAGGGTAAAGGTTAGGGTTAGGGTTAAGAGTTAGGGTTAAGTTTAATGGTTAAGGATTGGGATTAGGGTTGAGGGTTAGGGTTAAGGTTATGGGTAATGACTAAGGATCAAAGGTTAGGGTTATTTTTAGGTGTAGGGTTAGGGTAAGGGGTTAGGGTTAGTGTTAGCGTTGTTGGTAGGGTTAAGGTTAGGGTTGGCGTTTCAGAATTAGGGATTAGGTGTTATGGTTATAGCTAGGAGTTAGGGTTAGAATTACACTATAGGGCTTGTTCTCAGGGTGTGATGCATTAACGTTAGGATAAGGGGTTAAAGTTAAGGTTACAATGAGGTTTACGTGTTAAGGTGAGCAGTAGGATCAGGGTTAGGTGTTATGTTCTGGGTTAGGGTTATGGGTGAGGGGTAGGGTTTATCCTTAGGGCACGGGCCCTGTATGCACTAGGAGGCGAAGTTAGGGGTCTGTGATGGTCGCTGGGAACCCACTCTATCGTATGCAGTGTATGGGCCTCTGGGTTTCATGCAGGACACTGTGGCAGAGCCGGCTTTCATGCATGGCTTAGTAGGATTGTAGGCTTTCAAAACTCTGAGAAAGCAAGAAGTCTGAGAATTAGATTTCGGGTTAGGATTACGGCACGGTTTAGGGATGAAGATTAGTGGTTAGGGTGAGGGCTTAGGGTTAGGGGTTAGGGTTAGGTTTAGGGTTGCTTGTAGGGTGAAGGTTAGGGTTGACGTTTTAGAATTAGGGATGAGGTGTTACGGTTATGACTATGGTTTAGGACTAGAATTACGGGATAGGGCTTCTTCTCAAGGTTTTATGCATTCACGTTAAGTTAAGGGGCTAAGTTAGGGTTACGGGGAGGTTTATGTTTTAAGGTGATCAATAGGAGCAGGGTTAGGTGTTATGTTCAGGGTGAGGGTTATCTGTTAGGGGTAGTGTTTATACTTAGCGTACGGGCCCTGTCTGCACTGGGTGGGGGGCGGGGGTTAGAGGGATGGGATTGTCCCCGGGAACCCACTCTATCGTACGCTGGGTATGGGCTCCTGGGTTTCATGCAGGACACAGTGGCAGAGCCCCCTTTTACTCATGGCATGGGAGGATTGTAGGCTTTCTAAACTCTGAGAAAGCAAGAACTCTGAGAATTAGATTTAGGGGTAGGATTCTGGTAATGTTTAAGGATGAAGATTAGTGTCAGGGTGGGGTCTTGGGTTAGGGGTTGGGGTTAAAGGTTAGTGTTAGGTTTAACAGTTACAGTTAGGTTTACGGTTAAGTATCAGGGATAGGGTTAAGGTTTGGGTTTAGCGTTTGGCACAGGGGTAGGCTTCAGTGTTAGCTTCATGGTTAAAGATTAGGAGTAGGGTTAGTGTGAGGATTAAGGGTAAGGGTCAAGATTAAGGGTTCAGGTTGGGGTTAGGCTTAGGTTTAGGGTTAGGGGTTAGGGTTAGGCTTAGGGTCAAGGGTTAGGATTAAGGTTAAGTGTTGGGCTTAGGGTTGGGGTTTAGTGTTAAGTTTATCGTTAAGGATTAGGGTTAGGGTCAGGGTTAAATGTTTGGGTGCGGGTAATGGTTAGGGTCAGATTTAAGGTTTATGGATAGGGTTATTGTTAAGGGTTTACGGGTAGGTTTAGGGTTCAGGGTTAGAGTTAGCATTAGGGCTTAAGGTTAGGATTAGGTGGTAGGTTAGATTTAGGGTTAGATCTAGGCGTTAGAGTAAGGGTTAAGAGATAGGGTTAGGTTTAATGCTTAGGATTAGGGTTAGGGTTTGGGGTTAAAGCAAGTGTTAGGGGTTAGGTTTAAGGATCAAAGGTTAGTGTTATTTTTAGCTGTAGTGTTAGGGTTAGGGATAAGGGATAAGGTTGGCGTGAGGGTTTTCCTTACTGTTAGGGTTAAGGGTCATGCTTAGATTAAAGGTTAAGGTTAGGGTCAGTGTTAAGGGTTAGGGTGAGGGTTAACGGTTACGGTAAAGTTTAAGCGTTAGTGTTAGGGATTAGCGATTAGGGTTTTCGGTAAGTGTTAGGGTTAGGAGTTAGTGTTTTATGAAGGGGTATGGTTAGAATTAGGATTGGGGTTAGTGTTAGGGTTAGGTTTCGGGGTTAGTTTTAGGGTAAAAGGATAGGATTAGGGTTAAGTGTTGGGCTCAGGTTTAGGGTTAAAGTTTAGTGTTAGGGTTAATGTGTTATGGTCCAGTTTAAGTGTTAGGGTGAGGGTTAACGGTTAGGATTAGGCTTAGAGGTTGGGGATATTGTGAGGGTTCAGTGTTAGGGTTAGGTTTAGGGTTCAGGGTTAGGGTTAGCTGTAGGGGTTATGGTTAGGGTTAGGTGTTAGTTTAGTGTCAGGGTTAGGTCTAGTCGTGAGGGTAAGGTTTAGGGTTAGCTTTAAGAGCTAGGGTTAGGTTGAATGGATAGGATTAGGATTAGGGTTAAGGGTTAGGGTAAGGCTTAGGGGTTAGGGTGAAGGGTTAAGGGTTTTTGTGGGGCATAGCATTGGGGTTAGAAGTAAGGGTTACTGTCAGTGTTAGGGTTGTAGGCAGGGTTATGGTTAGAGTTAGCGGTTGAGAATTAGGGTTAGGGATTAGGTGTTACAGTGATGACTAGGAGACAGGGTTAGAATTATGGGATAGGGGTTGTTCTCAGGATATGGGTTATGCACTAACGTTAGGATAAGAGGTTAAAGTTAGGCTCACGGTGAGGTTTACGTGTTAAGGGGAGAAATAGGAACAGGGTTAGGTGTTATGTTCAGGGTGAGGGATATCTGTTACAAGTATTGTTTATGCTTAGCGCACGGGCCCTGTCTGCCTTAGGTGGGGGTGGGGGGAGGTTAGGGGGCTGGGATTGTTACCAGGATCCCACTGTACCGTACTCTGGGTATGGGCCCGTGGGTTTCATGCAGGACACAGTGGTAGAGCCTCCTTTCACGCATGGCATGGGAGGATTGCAGGCTTTCTAAACTCTAAGAAAGCAAGAAGTCTGAGAATTAGATTTAGGGTTAGGATTCTGGTTAGGGTTAAGGATGAAGATTAGTGTTAGGGTGAGGGCTTAGGGTTAGGGATTAGGGTTAGGGTTAAAGGTTACTCTTAGGTTTAACGGTTACAGTTCGGTTTAGGGTTGAGGTTTACGGTTAGGGTTAACATGAGGGGTTAGGGTTTGGTATAGGGTTAGGGTTAGGTACAGGGTTAGGGTTAAGTGTGAGGTTTAGGGTTGAAGATTAGGATTAGGGTTAGGATTAAAGGTTAGCGTGAGAGTTAACGGTTAGGGTTAAGGTTAAGAGTTAGGGTTAGGGTTTAGGTTTAGGGTTAAGGGTTAGGGTTAGTTTTAGGGTTCGAGTTATGTGTTAGGGTTTGTGTTAGAGGTTAGGGTTAGGTTTACTGTCCACAGTTAGGGTTACGTTTAGGGGTTAGCATTAAGGTTAAGGATTAGGTTTAGAGTAAAGGTCTAGAGTTAGTGTTGGGCTTTAGGCTCTGGGCTTAGGTTCAGGGTCAGGGGTTAGGGTTGGTGGTAGGGCTTAGATTTATCGGTCAGTTTAAGGGCACAGGACCTGATTAATCTACGGTGAGAGGGGTGCGGTCGGAGTCATCACGAAAGCACAACATCATTCCCTGGGCCCTGGGACAAGACCTACATGCAGGACTCAGGCGGAGCCTCATCTCACACATGGTATGGCTGTATTGTAGGCTTGCTTCACTCGGGAATGGAAGTAGTGTGAGAATTAGGGTTAGGGTTGGGGTTAGGGGTTTCGAGTTAGGGGTTAGGTTTGGAGTCAGGGTTAGGTGCTAGGGATTAGTGGTTAGGGTTAGAGTTAGTGTTACGGGTTAGGTGTTAAGTCTGGTTTAGGGGGCCAGGGTAAGGTTTAGGTTTGGAGTTAGCATTAGGGTTAGGCGTTAGGGTTAAGGGATAGGGTTAGGGTTAAGGGTTGGCTTTAGGGTTAGGGTTCAGGTTTAGGGTTAGGGTCAGGGTTAAGGGTTAGGGTGAGGGTTAACAGTTAGGGTTAGGGTTAGGGGGTTAGGGATAGGTTTAGGGTTAAGGGTCAGGTGTATGGTTCAGGTTTAAGGTTAGCGTTAGGGGCTTAGGGTTAGTCTTAACTGTAGGTCAGCGTGGGGGTTAGATCTCTAGGCATTAGGGTAAAGGTCAGGGTTAGGGTTAAGAGTTAGGGTTATGTTTAATGGTTAGGATTGGGATTAGGGTTAAGAGTTAGGGTTAAGGTTAGGGGTTATGACTAAGGATCAGCGGTTAGGGTTATTTTTAGGCGTAGGGTTAGCGTAAGGGTTTAGGGTTAGTGTTAGTGTTGTTGGTAGGGTTAAGGTTAGGGTTGGCGTTTCAGAATTAGGGATTAGGTGTTATGGTTATGGCTAGGAGTTAGGGTTAGATTTACGGTATAGGTCTTTTTCTCAGGGTGTCATGCATTAACGTTAAGATAAGGGGTTAAAGTTAGGGTTACGGTGAGCTTTACCTGTTAAGGTGAGCAGTAGGATCAGGGTTAGGTGTTATGTTCTGGGTTAGGGTTATGGGTGAGGGGTAGGGTTTATCCTTAGGGCACGGGCCCTGTATGCACTAGGAGGCGAAGTTAGGGGTCTGTGATGGTCGCTGGGAACCCACTCTATCGTACACTGTGTATGGGCCTCTGGGTTTCTTGCATGACACTGTGGCAGAGCGGGCTTTCATGCATGGCTTAGTAGGATTGTAGGCTTTCAAAACTCTGAGAAAGCAAGAAGTCTGAGAATTAGATTTCGGGTTAGGATTACGGCACGGTTTAGGGATGAAGATTAGTGGTTAGGGTGAGGGCTTAGGGTTAGGGGTTAGGGTTAGGGTTAGGGTTGCTGGTAGGGTGAAGGTTAGGGTTGACGTTTTAGAATTAGGGATGAGGTGTTACGGTTATAACTATGGTTTAGGATTAGAATTACGGGATAGGGCTTCTTCTCAAGGTGTTATGCATTCACGTTAAGTTAAGGGGCTAAGTTAGGGTTACGGGGAGGTTTATGTTTTAAGGTGAGCAATAGGATCAGGGTTAGGTGTTATGTCAGGGTGAGGGTTATCTGTTAGGGGTAGTGTTTATACTTAGCGTACGGGCCCTGTCTGCACTGGGCAGGGGGCGGGGGTTAGGGGGATGGGATTGTCCCCGGGAACCCACTCTATCATACGCTGTGTATGGGCTCCTGGGTTTCATGAAGGACACAGTGGCAGAGCCCCCTTTTACTCATGGTATGGGAGGATTGTAGGCTTTCTAAACTCTGAGAAAGCAAGAACTCTGAGAATTAGATTTAGGGGTAGGATTCTGGTAATGTTTAGGGATTAAGATTAGTGTCAGGGTGGGGTCTTGGGTTAGGGGTTGGGGTTAAAGGTTAGTGTTAGGTTTAACAGTTACAGTAAGGTTTACGGTTAAGTCTCAGGGTTAGGGTTAAGGTTTGGGTTTAGCGTTTGGCACAGGGGTAGGCTTCAGTGTTAGCTTCATGGTTAAAGATTAGGAGTAGGGTTAGTGTGAGAGTTAAGGGTAAGGGTCAAGATTAAGAGTTCAGGTTGGGGTTAGGCTTAGGTTTAGGGTTAGGGGTTAGGGTTAGGCTTAGGGTCTAGGGTTAGGATTAGGGTTAAGTGTTGGGCTTAGGGTTGGGGATTAGTGTTAAGTTTATCGTTAAGGATTAGGGTTAGGGTCAGGGTTAAATATTTGGGTGCGGGTAATGGTTAGCGTCAGGGTTAAGGTTTATGGATAGGGTTAGTGTTAAGGGTTTACGGGTAGGTTTAGGGTTCAGGGTTAGAGTTAGCATTAGGGCTTAAGGTTAGGATTAGGTGGTAGGTTAGATTTAGGGTTAGATCTAGGCGTTAGAGTAAGGGTTAAGAGATAGGGTTAGGTTTAATGCTTAGGATTAGGGTTAGGGTTTGGGGTTAAAGTAAGTGTTAGGGGTTAGGTTTAAGGATCAAAGGTTAGTGTTATTTTTAGCTGTAGTGTTAGGGTTAGGGATAAGGGATAAGGTTGGCGTAAGGGTTTTCCTTACTGTTAGGGTTAAGGGTGAGGCTTAGATTAAAGGTTAAGGTTAGGGTCAGCGTTAAGGGTTAGGGTGAGGGTTAACGGTTACGGTAAATGTTAAGGGTTAGTGTTAGGGATTAGCGATTAGGGTTTTTGGTAAGTGTTAGGGTTAGGAGTTAGTGTTTTATGAAGGGGTATGTTTAGAATTAGGATTGGAGTTAGTGTTAGGGTTAGGTTTCGGGGTTAGGTTTAGGGTAAAAGGATAGGATTAGGGTTAAGGGTTGGGCTCAGGTTTAGGGTTAAAGTTTAGTGTTAGGGTTAATGTTTAGTGTTATGGTCCATTTTAAGTGATAGGGTGAGGGTTAACGGTTAGGATTAGGCTTAGAGGTTGGGGATATTGTGAGGGTTCAGTGTTAGGGTTAGGTTTAGGGTTCAGGGTTAAGGTTAGCTGTAGGGGTTATGGTTAGGGTTAGGTGTTAGGTTAGTGTCAGGGTTAGGTCTAGTCGTGAGGGTTAGGTTTAGGGTTAGCTTTAAGAGCTAGGGTTAGGTTTAATGGATAGGATTAGGATTAGGGTTAAGGGTTAGGGTAAGGCTTAGGGGTTAGGGTGAAGGGTTAAGGGTTTTTGTTAGGCATAGCGTTGGGGTTACAAGTACGGGTTACTGTCAGTGTTAGGGTTGTAGGCAGGGTTACGGTTAGAGTTAGCGGTTTAGAATTAGGGTTAGGGATTAGGTGTTACAGTGATGACTAGGTGATAGGGTTAGAATTATGGGATAGGGGTTGTTCTCAGGGAATGGGTTATGCACTAACGTTAGGATAAGAGGTTAAAGTTAGGCTCACGGTGAGGTTTACGTGTTAAGGGGAGAAATAGGAACAGGGTTAGGTGTTATGTTCATGGTGAGGGATATCTGTTACAAGTATTGTTTATGCTTAGCGCACGGGCCCTGTCTGCCTTAAGCGGGGTTCGGGGGAGCTTAGGGGGCTGGGATTGTCACCAGGATCCCACTGTATCGTACTCTGGGTATGGGCCCGTGGGTTTGATGCAGGACACAGTGGTAGAGCCTCCTTTCACGCATGGCATGGGAGGATTGCAGGCTTTCTAAACTCTAAGAAAGCAAGAAGTCTGAGAATTAGATTTAGGGTTAGGATTCTGGTTAGGGTTAAGGATGAAGTTTAGTGTTAGGGTGAGGGCTTAGGGTTAGGGATTAGGGTTAGGGTTAAAGGTTACTCTTAGGTTTAACGGTTACAGTTCGGTTTAGGGTTGAGGTTTACGGTTAGGGTTAAGATGAGGGGTTAGGGTTTGGTATAGGGTAGGGTTAGGTACAGGGTTAGGGTTAAGTGTGAGGTTTAGGGTTGAAGATTAGGATTAGGGTTAGGATTAAAGGTTAGCGTGAGAGTTAACGGTAAGTGTTAAGGTTAAGAGTTAGGGTTAGGGTTTAGGTTTAGGGTTAAGTGTTAGGGTTAGTTTTAGGGTTCGAGTTATGTGTTAGGGTTTGTGTTAGAGGTTAGGGTTAGGTTTACTGTCCACGGTTAGGGTTACGTTTAGGGGTTAGCATTAGGGTTAAAGATTAGGTCTAGGGTAAGGGTTTAGAGTTAGTGTTGGGCTTTAGGTTCGGGGCTTAGGTTCAGGGTCAGGGGTTAGGGTTGGTGGTAGGGCTTAGATTTATCGGTCAGTTTAAGGGCACAGGATCTGGTTAATCTACGGTGAGAGGGGTGCGGTCGGAGTCATCACGAAAGCACAACATCATTCCCTGGGCCCTGGGACAAGACCTACATGCAGGACTCAGGCGGAGCCTCATCTCACACATGGTATGGCTGTATTGTAGGCTTGCTTCACTCGGGAATGGAAGTAGTGTGAGAATTAGGGTTAGGGTTGGGGTTAGGGGTTTCGAGTTAGGGGTTAGGTTTGGAGTCAGGGTTAGGTGCTAGGGATTAGTGGTTAGGGTTAGAGTTAGTGTTACGGGTTAGGTGTTAAGTCTGGTTTAGGGGGCCAGGGTAAGTTTTAGGTTTGGAGTTAGCGTTAGGGTTAGGCGTTAGGGTTAAGGGATAGGGTTAGGGTTAAGGGTTAGGCTTAGGGTTAGGGTTCAGGTTTAGGGTTACGGTCAGGGTTAAGGGTTAGGGTGAGGGTTAACAGTTAGGGTTAGGGTTAGGGGGTTAGGGATAGGATTAGGGCTAAGGGTTATATTTATGGTTCAGGTTTAAGGTTAACATTGGGGGGTTAGGGTTAGTGTTAACTGTAAGTCAGTGTTAGGGTTAGATCTCTAGGCATTAAGGTAAAGGTTAGGTTTAGGGTTGTGTTAGGGTTATGTTTAATGGTTAGGCTTGGGATTAGGGTTAAGGGTTAGGGTTAAGGTTAGGGGTTATGACTAAGGATCAACGGTTAGGGTTATTTTTATGCGTAGGTTTAGGGTAAGGGCTTAGGGTTAGTGTTAGTGTTGTTGGTAGGGTTAAGGTTAGGGTTGGCGTTTCAGAATTAGGGATCAGGTGTTATGGTTGTGGCTAGGTGTTAGCGTTAGAATTACAGTATAGTGCTTGTTCTCAGGGTGTCATGCATTAACGTTAATATAAGGTGTTAAAGTTAGGGTTATGGTGAGCTTTACCTCTTAAGGTGAGTAGTATGATCAGGGTTAGGTGTTATGTTCTGGGTTAGGCTTATGGGTGAGGGGTAGGGTTTATGCTTAGGGCACGGGCCCTGTATGCACTAAGAGGCAAAGATAGGGGCCTGTGATGGTCGCTGGTAACCTACTCTATCGTATGCAGTGTATGGGCCTCTGGTTTCCTGCAGGACACTGTGGCAGAGCGGGCTTTCATGCATGGCTTAGTAGGATTGTAGGCTTTCAAAACTCTGAGAAAGCAAGAAGTCTGAGAATTAGATTTCGGGTTAGGATTACGGCACGGTTTAGGGATGAAGATTAGTGTTAGGGTGAGGGCTTACGGTTAGGGGTTAGGGTTAGGGTTAGGGTTGATGGTAGGTTGAAGTTTAGGGTTGGCACTTTAGAATATGGATGAGGTGTTATGGTTATGGCTAGGGGTTAGGTTTAGAATTATGGGATAGGGCTTCTTCTTTGGGTGCTATGCATTAACGTTAAGATAAGGGGATAAATTAGGGTTATGGTTAGGTTTATGTTTTAAGGTGAGTAACAGGATCAGGGTTAGGTTTTATGTTTGGAATTAGGGTTATCTGCTAGGGATAGTGTTTTTGCTTAGCGCATGGGCCCTGTCTTCACCGGGGGGGGGGGAGGGTTAGGGACTAGGATTGCCACTGGGAACCCGCTCTATCATGCACTAGTTATGGGCCCCCGGGTTTCTTGCAGGACACAGTGGCAGAGCCTCCTTTTACTCATGACATGGGAGAATTGTAGGCTTTCTAAACTCTGAGAAAGCAAGAAGTCTGATAATTAGATTTAGGGGTAGGTTTATGGTAATGTTTAGGGATGAAGGTTAGTGTTAGGGTGCGTTCTTAAGGTCAGTGGTTAGGGTTAAAGGTTAGTGTTAGGTTTAACAGTTACAGTCAGGTTTATGGTTATGTTTTAGGGTTAGGGTTAAGGTTAAGGTTTAGCGTTTGGTACTGTGTTAGGCTTAAGTTTTAGCTTTAGGGTTAAAGATTAGGATTAGGGTTAGGGTTAAGGGCTAGTGTGAGGGTTAATGGTAAGGATCAAGACTAAGGGCTAGGGTTTTTGTTAGTGTTAGGAATAAGTCTTCGTGTAGGCTTTAGGGTTAGCGTTAAGTGTTATGGTTAGGGTTAGGTTTAGGGTTCATGGTTAGTGTTATGTTTAGGGGTTAGTGTTAGGGTTAGGGCTTATGTTTAGGGTAAGGTTTTAGAGTTTGTGTTCAGCGTTATGGTCGGAGCTTATGTTTACGGTTAGGGGTTAGTGTTAGTGTTAGGGCTGAGATTTAGCTGTTAGTTTAAGGGCACAGGACCTGTTTTATCTACGGTGAGAAGGGTGCTGTCGGAGTCTCCACGAAAGCACAAAATCGTTCCCTGATCCTTGGGAAAGGACCTACATGCAGGACTCAGGTGGAGCCTCATCTCACGCATAGTATAGCTGTATTGTAGGCTTGCTTCACTCTGAGAATGGAAGTAGTGTGAGAATCAGGGTTAGGGTTTGGGTTAGGGGTTTGGAGTTTGGGATTATGGTTCGAGTCAGGGTTAGGTCCTAGGGATTAGGAGTTAGGGTTAGTGTTAGGGATAGGGGTTAGTTGTTGTGTTTGGGTTAGGGTGCTAGGGTTAGGTTTAGGGTTGGGGTTAATATTAGGGTTAGCGTTTAGGGTTAAAGGATAGGATTATGGTTAAGGGTTTGGCTTAGGGGTAGGGTTAAGGGTTAGTGTTAAGGTTTAGGGTTAAGGTCAGGGTTACGTGTTAGGGTGAGGGTTAACAGTTAGGGTTATGGTTAGGGTCTTAGGGGTAGGGTTAGGGTTAGAGTTAGGGGTTAGGATTAAGGGTGAAGTGTTAGGGTTATTTTTAGGCATAGTTTTAAAGTTAGGGGCTAGGGTAATGTTTGGTTTGATGGTAGGTTTAAGGTTAGGGTTAGCGGTTTAGAATTCGCATTAGGGATTAGGTGTTATGGTTATGGCTTGGAGTTAGGGTTAGAATTCAGAGATAGGAGTTGTTCTCAGGGTAAGTGTTATGCATTAACGTTATGATAAGGGGTTAAATTTAGGGTTATGGTGAGATTTACATTTTAAGGTGAGCAATGGGATCAGGGTCAGGTGTTATGTTCAGGGTTATGGTTAGGGGTGAGGGGTAGGGTTTATGCTTACGACTCGGGCCCTGTCTGCACTAGGCAGGGGGGGAGGGGTTTGGGGTTGCGATTGTCATCAGGAACCCACTCTAGTGTATGCTGAGTATGGGCACTGGGGTTTCCGGCAGGACACAGTGGTAGAGCCTCCTTTTATTCATGGCATGGGAGGATTGTAGGCTTTCTAACGCTGAGAAAGCAAGAAGTCTGATAATTAGATTTAGGGTTAGGATTATAGTTAGTGTTAGGAATGAGGTTAGTGCTAGGGTGAGGGATTAGGGCTAGGGATTATGGGTAGAGTAAAGGTTAAATGTTAGAGTTAGGTTTAACGGTTACAGTTAGGTTTAGGGTTACGTTTTAGGGTGAGGGTTATGGTTAGGGGTTAGGGTTTGGTACAGGGTTAGGGTTAAGTGTTAGGTTTAGGGTTAAAGATTAGAATTCGGATTAGGGTTGATGGTTAGTGTGAGTGTTAACGGTTAGGTTTGTGTTTAAGGGTTAGGGTTAGGGTTTAGGGCTAGTGTTAAGCGTTCGTGTTAGATTTAGGGTTAGAGTAAAGTGTTATGGTTAGGGTTATGGGTTAGCATTAGGGTTAAAGGTTAAGGGTTAGGTTTATTTTCAGGCACAGGGTTAGGATTAGGGGTTAGGGTTAGTGTTACCGTTAAGGTTTTTTGTAGGCTTAAGGTTAGGTTTAGCAGTTTAGAATTAGGGTTAGGGATTAGGTGTAATGGTTATGGTAAGGAGTTAGGGTTAGAATTATGGCATAGGGGTTGGTCTCAGGGTCAGTTTTATGCTTAAAGTTAGGGTAAGCGGTTAAAGTTAGTGTTACGGTGAGCTTTACATGTTAAGGTGAGCAATAGGATCAGGGTTAGGTTTTATGTTCAGGGTTATGGTTATGGGTTGGGGCAGTGTTTATGCTTAGGGCACAGGCCCTGTCTTCACTAGGTGGGGGGGGGGGTTCGGAGGCTGGGATTGTCACCAGGAACCCACTCTATCGTATGCTGGGTATGGGCCTCTGGGTTTCATGCAGGGCACAGTGGCAGAGCCTCCTTTCATGCATGGCATGGGAGGATTGTAGGCTTTCTAAACTCTGAGAAAGCAAGAAGTCTGAGAATTAGATTTAGGGTTAGGATTACGGTTAGGGTTAGGGATGAAGTTTAGTGTTAGGGAGAGGGCTTAGTGTTAGGGATTAGGGTTTGGTACAGGGTTAGGGTTAAGTGTTCGGCTTAGGGGTACAGATTAGGATTAGTGTTAGGTTTAAGGGTTAGCTGAGGGTTAACGGTTAGGGTTAAGGTGAAGGGTTAGGGTTAGGGTTTAGGGTTAGGATTAGGGGTTCGTGTTAGGTTTAGGGTTACACTTAAGTGTTAGGGTTTAGGTTCAGGTTTAGGGTTCATGGTTAGGGATATGTTTAGGGGTTAGGTTTAGGGGTTAGGTTTGGTGTAAGGGTATAGTGTTAGTGAAGGGAGTTTGGGTCAGGGTTTCTGTTTAGGGTAGGGATTAGTGTTAGTGTTAGGACTTAGATTTAGCGATTAGTTTAAGGTCAGAGGACCTGTTTAATCTATGGTGAGAAGGGTGTGGAATGGGTCGCTGAGACACCACAGCATTGTACCCTGGGCCTTGGGCTCAGACCTACATGCAGGAATCAGGGAGAGCCTGTTCTCATGCATGGGATGGTTGTATTATAGGCTTCGTTAACTCTTAGAATGGAAGAAGTGTGAGAATTAGGGTTATGGTTAGGGTTAGGGATTTGGGTTTACGAGAGAGTGTTCAAATGAGGGTTAGGGGTTAGGCATTAGGGGTTAGGGTTAGTGTTAGGGTTAGGGGTTGGGGTGAGGGTTGGGTTAGGGGCTAGGGTTAGATTTAGGGTTGGGGTTAGTGTTAGCATTCGAGTTAGGGATTAGAGTTAGGGTTAAGGGATAGGATTAGGGTCAAGAGTTTGGCTTAGGGTTCAGGTTAAGGGTTAGGGTTATGGTTAAAGATTAGTGTTAGTTTAAACAGTTACAGTTAGGTTTAGGGTTAAATTTTAGGGTGAGGGCTTTTTAAACTCTGAGAGAGGAAGACGTCTGAGATTAAGATTTAGGGTTAGGATTATGGTTAGGATTAGGGATGACGATTAGTGTTAGGGTGAGGGCTTAGGGTTAAGGGTTAGGGTTAGAGTTAGGGTTAAGGTTAGTGTTAGTTTTAACGGTTAAAGTTAGGTTTAGGGTTAAGGTTTATTGTCAGGGTTAAGGTCAGGGGTTAGGGTTTCGTACAGGGTAAGAGTTAAGTGTTAGGTTTAGGGTTAAAGATTAGCATTATGGTTAGTGTTAAAGGTTAGTGTGAGGGTAAAAGTTTAGGGTGAAGTTTAAGGGCTAGGGTTAGGGGTTAGTGTTAGGGTTAAGGGGTCTTGTTAGGTTTAGGGTTACAGTTAAGTGTTATGGTTAGTGTTAGGGGTTACGGTTAGGCTTAGGGTTCATGGTTAGTGTAACATTTAGGGGTTAGGGCTAGGGTTAAATGATAGTGTTAGAGTTAAGGCTTAGGCTTTGGGTAAAGGTTTAGGGATAGGTTTACGGGTTAGGGTTAGTGTCAGGGTTAAATGTTAGGGTGAGAGTTAACAGTTATGGTTAGGGTTATTGGTTAGGGGTTGTGTTTATGCTTAGGGCACGTGCCTTGTCTGCACTAGGCGGAGAGGTTAGGGGGCTAGCATATTCGCCGGGAAATCACTCTATCGTATGCTGGGTATTGGCCCCTGGGTTTCATGCTGGACACAGTGGCAGGGCCTCCTTTCACACATGGCATGGGAGGATTATAGGCTTTCTAAACTCTGAGAAAGAAAAAGTCTGAGAATTAGATTTAGGGTTAGGATTATGGTTAGAATTAGGGATGAAGTTTAGTGTTAAGGTGATGCCTTAGGGTTAGGGGTTAGGTTTAGGGTCAGAGTTAAAGGTTAGTGTTAGGTTTAACAGTTACAGTTAGGTGTAGCGTTAAGGTTTAGTGTTAGGGTTCAGTTTAGGGGATAGGTTTTGGTACAGGTTAAGGTTTAAGTGTTAAGTTTAGAGTTAAAGATTACAATTAGGGTTAGGTTTAAGGGTAAGTGTGAGGATTAACGGTTAGGGTTAAGCATGAGGGTTAGGGATTAGGTTTAGTATTAAGGGTTTATGTTAGTTTAGGGTTAGAGTTAAGTGTTATGGTTAGGGTTAGGGGTTAGGGTTAGATATAGGGTGCATGGTTAGGGTTACGTTTAGGGGTTAGGGTTACGGGTTAGGTTTAGGGTGAGTGTTTGGTGTTAGTGTTGGGCATTAGGATAAGGGCTTAGGTTTAGGGTTAGCGTTTAGGTTTAGTGTTAGGGCTTAGATTTAGCGGTTAGTTTAAGGGCACAGGACCTGTTTAATCTATGGTGAGAAGGGTGCAGAATTGGTCCCCTTGACACCACACCATCGTACCTGGGCCTTGGGCCCAGACCTACATGCAGGACTCAGGCGGAGCCTCTTCTCACTCATGGCATGGCTCTATTGTAGGCTTGGTGAACTCTGAAAATGGAGGAAATGTGAGAATTAGGGTTATGGTTATGGTTAATTGTTTGGGGTTAGGGGTTAGGGTTCGAGTGTGGTTCAGGGGTTAGAAATTAGGAGTTAGTGTTAGTGTTAGAGTTAGGGGTTAGGGGTTAGTGTTGGTTTAGGGGCTAGGGTTAGATTCAGAGTTAGGGTTAGTGTTAGGGTTAGGGTTAGGGATTATGGTTAGGGTTAGGAATTAGGGTTAGGGTTAGGCTTAAGGGATAGGATTAGGGTAAAGGGTTAAGGCTTAGGGTTAGCATTAAGGATTAGGGTTAGGGTTAAGTGTTAGGGTTTTGGTCTGATTTAAGGGTTAGGGTGAGCGTTAACAGTTAGGGTTAAGGTTAATTGTTAGGATTGGGGGTTAGGCTTAAGGATTCGTATTAGGGTTAGGGTATAAGGGTGAGAATTAAGTCTTATGGTTAGGGACAGGACTTTTGGTTAGGGATAAGGTTTAGGAGTTAGGGTTACTTTTAGGCATAGGGTAGGATTAGGGGTGAGGGTTAGGGTTAGGGTTAGTGTTAGGGTTGTTGGTAGTGTTAAGGTTAGGGTTAGCAGTTTAGAATTAGGGTTAGGGATTAGGTTTTATGGTTATGGCTAAGATTTAGGGTTAGAATTATGGGATAGGCGTTGTTCTCAGTGTAAGTGTTATGCATTAACTTTAGGAGATGCGGTTAAAGTTAGGGTTACAGTGTGGTCTACATGATAAGGTGAGCAGTAGGATCAGGGTTAGGTGTTACGTTCAAGGTTAGGGTTATATGTTAGGCGTACTTTTTATGCTTAGGGCACGGGCCCTGTCTGCACTAGGCGGGAGGATTAGGGGTCTAGGATTGTGGCCGAGAACTTTATCGTACACTGGGTATGGGTCCCTGGGTTTCATGCAGGACACAGTGGCAGAGCCTCTTTTCACGCATGGCATGGGAGGATTGTAGGCTTTCTAAACTCTGAGAAAGCAAGAAGTCTGAGAATTAGATTTAGGGATAGGATTATGGTTAGTGTTAAGGATAAAGTTTAGCATTAGGGTGAGGGCTTAGGGTTAGGGGTTAGAGTTACGGTCAGGGTTAAAGGTTAGTGTTAGGTTTAATGGTTACAGTTAGCTTTAGGGTCAAGTGTTAGGGTTAAGGTTAAGGTTAGGGGTTAGGTTTTGGTACAGGGTAAGGGTTAACTGTTAGGTTTAGGGTTAAAGATTACGATTAGGGTTAGGTTTAAGGGTTAGTGTGAGAGTTAACGGTTAGGGTTAAGGTTAAGTGTTAGGGTTAGTGGTTAAGTTTAGGTTTAAGTGTTTGTGTTAGGTTTAGGGTTAGAGTTAAGTGTTATGGTTAGGGTTTGGGGTTAGGGTTAGGTTTAGGGTTCATCGTTAGGGTTACGTTTAGGCATTAGGGTTATGGGTAAGGATTAGGGTAAGGGTTTAATGTTAGTGTTGGGCGTTAGGGTCAGGGCTTAAGTTTAGGGTAAGGGTTAGTGTTAGAGTTAGCGTTAGGGCTTAGATTTAGAGGTTATTTTAAGGGCACAGGACCTGTGTAATCTATGGTGAGAAGTGTGCGGAATGGGTCATCGCCACACCACACCATCGTACCCGAGGCCTTGGGCCCAGACCTACATGCAGGTCTCAGGCAGAGCCTCTTCTCACGCATGGCATGGTTTTATTGTAGGCTTGGCTAACTCTGAGAATGGAGGAAGTGTGAGAATTATGGTTATGATTAGGGTTAGGTGTTTGGGGTTAGGGGTTAGTGTTCGCGTGAGGGTTAGGTGTTAGGGATTAGGGGTTAGGGTTAATGTTAGCATTAGGGGTTAACGGTTAGGGTTGGGTTAGGGACTAGGGATAGATTTAGCGTTGGGGTTAGGGTTAGGGTTAGGGGTTAGGGTTTAGGGTTAAGGGATAGGATTAGGGTTAAGGGTTAAGGCTTAGGGTTAGCATTAAGGGATAGGGTTAGGGTTAAGGGTTAGGGTTATGGTCCGAGTTAAGGGTTAGGGTGAGGGTTAACAGTTAGGGTTAGGGTTATAAGTTAGGGATAGTGTTAGGTTTAAGGTCTAGGGTTAGGGTTAGAGGTAGCTTTACTGCTAAGATTAGGTCTCGGCATTAAGGTAAGGGTTAGTGTTAGGGTTAAGGGTTAGGGTTAGGTTTAATTGTTAGGATTAGGATCAGAATTAAGGGTTAGGGGATAGGGTTAGGGTTTAGGGTAAACTTTTAAGGTTATGTTTAGGGATAAGGTTAGGGTTAGCGTTTAAGGTTAGGGTTAGTATTAGGGTTGTTTGTAGGGTTAAGGTAATGTTTAGTGGTTAGAATTAGGCTTAGGGATTAGGGGTTATTGTTATGGCTAGGAGTTAGGGTTAGAATTAAGTGATAGGGGTTGTTCTTAGCATAAGTGTTATGCATTAATGTTAGGATAAGTGGTTAAAGTTAGGTTTACGGTGAGGTTTATGTGTTAAGGTGAGCAATAGGATCAGGGTTAGAATTATGAGTGAGGGGTAGGGTTTTGCTTAGGGTATGGGCCCTGTCTTCCCTAGGAGTGGGACTGAGGGGGATGCGATTGTCACCAGAAACCCACTCTATCGTATGCAGGGTATGGGCCCATGGGTTTCTTGTAGGACACTCTGGCAGAGCCTGATTTCACGCATGGTAAAGGAGGATTGTAAGCTTTCAAATCTCTAAGAAAGTAAGAAGTCTGAGAATTAGATTTAAGGTTAGGATTATCGTTATGGTTAGGGATGAAGTTTAATCTTAGGGTGAGGGCTTCGGGTAAGGGGATACGGTTAGTTTTAGGGTTAAAAGTTACTGTTAGGTTTAACAGTTACAGTTAGACTTAGGGTTTAGGTTTAGGGTTAGGGTTAAGCTTAGGGGTTATGGTTTGGTACAGGGTTAGTGTTGTTAGGGTTAGGGTTAAAGATCATGACAAGGGTTAGAGTTAAGGGTTAGTTTGAGTGTTAACAGTAGGGTTAAGGATAACTTTTCGGGTTAGGGGTTAGGATTAGTGTTCGGGCTGAGATTTAGCGGTTAGTTTAAGGGCACAGGACCTGTTTAATCTATGGTGAGAGTGGTGCACAGGGTCGCTGCGACACAACACCACCGTACGCTGGGCCTTGGGCCAAGACCTACATACAGGACTCAGGTGGAGCCTCTTCTCACGCATGACATGGCTGTATTGTAGGCTTGGTTAACTCTGAGAATGGAAGAAGTGTGAGAAATCGGGTTAGGGCTGGCTGTAGGTGTTTTTAACCCCTAACCCTAACACTAACCCCCTAATCCTAACCCTAACACTAACCCCAAGGTTAAATCTAACCTTAACCCCTACGACAACCCTAACCCTAACCCTAACCCCTCTCACTGTAGAATAAACAGGTCCTGTGCCCTTAAACTAACCACTAAATCTAAGCCCTAACATCAACCCTAACCTCTGACCCTAAACCTAAGCCCTGAGCCTAAAGCCCAACACTAACTCTAAACTCTTACCCTAAAGCTAATCCCTAACCCTAATGCTAACCTCTAAACGTAACCCTAACTGTGAACCCTAAACCTAACCCTAACCTCGAGCGCTAACCATAGCACTTAACTCTAACCCTAAACCTAACATGAACCCTTAATCCTAACACTAACCCTAACCCTAACTCTTAACTTTAACCCTGACTGTTAACCCTCACACTAACCTTTAAACCTAACCTTAATCGTAATCTTTAACCCTAAACCTAATATTTAACCCTAATCCTGTACCAAACCCTAAACCCTAACCTTAAACCTAACCATAAACCTTAACCCTGAACCTAACTGTAACGGTTAAAACTAAGAGTAACCTGTAACGCTACCCATAACCCCTAACTCTAAGCCTTCACCCTAACACTAACCTTGATCCTTAACCCGAACCCTAACCCTAACCCTAAATCTAATTCTCAGTCTTCTTGCTTTCTTAGAGTTTAGAAAGCCTACAATCCTCCCATGCCATGCGTGAAAGGAGGCTCTTCCACTGTGTCCTGAATGAACCGCTGGGGCCCATGGCCAGAGTACGATAGAGTGGGTTCCTGGTGACAATCCCAGCCCCCTAACCTCCCCCCCCCCGCCTAATGCAGACAAGGCCCGTGCCCTAAGCATAAACTCTACACCTCACCCAAAACTCTAACCCTGAAAATAACATTTAACCCTGATTCTATTGCTCACCTTAGAATGTAAACCTCACCGTAACCTGAACTTTAACCTCTTATCCTAACGTTAATGCATAACACTTACCCTGAGATTAACCCCTATCCCATAATTCTAACCCTATCTCCTAGTCATAACTGTGACAACTAATCCCTAACCCTAATTCTAAACCACTAACACTAACTGTTACCCTACGTAGTTACTGTTACGGTAACCTACTGTTACCCTAACACTGAACCTAATCCTTACTCCTAACGCCAAAGCTATGGCTAAAAATAATGCTAACCCTTGACCCTTTACCCTAACTCCTAACCCTAATCCTAATCCTAACCACTAAACCCAACCTTAGCTCTTAACCCTAACCCTAAACCTTACCCTGACGCCTAGACCTAACCCTGACACTAACCTAACACCTAACCCTAATCATAACCCCTAAAGCTAACCCTAACCCTGAACCCTAAACCTAACCCTAACACTTAATACTAACTATATCCCTAACCCCTAACCCCAACCCTAACCCTAACCGTTAACCCTCACCCTAACCCTTAAACCGGACCCTAACACTAAATCTTAACCCTAAACCTACGCCCAACCCTTAACCATAATCCTATCCCTTAACCCTAAACCTAACCCCTAACCCTAAACCTAACACTAACCCCAATCCTAATTCTAACCATAGCCCTTAATACATCACTACGCCTAACCCCTAACCCTAACCCCTAATGCTAACCCTAACACTGAACCCTAAACCTAACCCTATCCCTAACCCTTAAACATAACTCTATCCCTAACCAATAATCCTAAGCCTAATCTTTAACCCTCACCCTAGAGCTTAACTCAAACCGTAACCCTAAGCCTAAACCCCAACCCTAACACTTAACACAAACCCTAAGCCTTAACACTTAACTCCAATCCTATCCTTTAACCCTAACACTAACCCTGATGCCTAATCCTAACCCTAACACTAACCCCAACCATAAATCTAACCCTAGCCCCTAACGCAGAACTAACCCCTAACCCTAACACTAACCCTAAATCCTAGTCCCTAACCACTAAACCTCACTTGAACCCTAACCCCTAACACCAAACCCTTAACCCTAACCATAACCCTATTTCTCACACTACTTCCATTCTCAGAGTTAACCAAGGCTAAAATACAACCATGCAATGCGTGAGTAGAGTTTCCGCATGAGTCCTGCAAGTAGGTCTGGGCCAAAGGCCCAGGATCCGATGGTGTGGTGTCGCATGGAAACATTCTGCACCCTTCTCACCATAGATTACAGAGGTCCTGTACCCTTAAACTAACCGCCAAATCAAAGCCCAAACACTGACCCTAACCCCTAACCCTAAACCTAAGCCCTGACCCTAATGCCCAACACTAACACTAAACGCTTACCCTAAACCTAACCCCTAAATGTAACCTTAACCATGAACCCTAAACCTAACCCAAACCCCTAATCCTAACCATAACACTTAACTCTAACCCTAAACCTAACATGAACACTTAACCCTAACCCTAACCCATAAACCTAACACTTAACCTTAACCCTAACCGTTAACCCTCACACTAAACCTTAACCCTAACCCTAATCCTAATCTTTAAGCCTAAACCTAGCACTTAACCCTTACCCTGTACCAAAACCTAACCCCTAATCTTAACCCTAAGCTTAAACCTTAAAGCTTAACCCTAAACCTAACTGTAACTGTTAAACCTAACACTAACCTTTAACCCTGACCCTAACCGAAACCCCTAACCCTAAGCCCTCACCATAACAGTAACCTATATTGCTAACCCTAACCCTAATCCTAGCCCTAAATTTAATTCTCAGACTTCTTGCTTTCTCAGAGTTTACAAAGCCTACAATTCTCCCATGCCATGTGTAGAAGGAGGCTCGGCCACTGTGTCCGGCATGAAACCAAGGGGCCCATACCCAGCGTATGATAGAGTGGCTTCCGGCATCTATCCCAGCCCTCTAAGCCCCCTCCTAGAGCAGAGAGGGCTCGTGATATAAGCATAAACACTACCCCTCACCCATAACCCTAACCCTGAACATCACAGCTCACCCTGATACTATTGCTCACCTTAACACATCAACCTCACCATAACTCTAACTTGAACCCATTATCCTAACGTTAATGCATAAGACTTACCCTAAGAACAACCCCTATCCCTTAATTCTAACCCTAACTCCTAGCCACAATTGTAACACCTAATCCCTAAGGCTAATTCAAAACTGCTAAACATTACCTTATCTCTACAAACTAACCCTAACCCTAACCGCTAACCCTAACCATACACCTAAAAATAACCGTAACACTTGACACTTAACCCTAACCCTTAACCCTGATCCTAATCCTAACAATTAAACCTAACCCTAACTCTTAAGCCTAACACTAACACGTACCCTAATGCCTAGACCTAACCCTAAGAGTAAACGTAACCCCTAACCCTAACGCTAATCCCTAATGCTAACCCTAACACTGAACCCTAATCCTAAGACTTAAACCTAACTCTATCCTTAACCCATAACCCTAGCCCTAACCGTTAACCCCACACTAACCCTTAACTCGAACTGTAACCCTAACCCTTAAAACTAAACCTAACACTTAACGCTAACCCTAAGCCTTAACGCTTAACCCTTATCCTATCCCTTAACCCTAACCCTAACCCCTAACGCTAACCCTAACCCCACTCTAAATCTAACCCTAGCCCCTAACCCAACCCTAACCCCTAAGCCCTAACCCTATCACTAAACCCAACACCTACTCCCTAACCCCTAATCCTCACTCGAAGCTTAAGCCCTAACCCTAAGCCCTCTCCCTGACTAATCTTCATCCCTAACCCTAACCATAATCCTAACCCTAAATCTAATTCTCAGACTTCTTGCTATCTCAGAGTTTTAAAAGCCTACAATTCTCCAAAGCCATGCGTGAAAGCTGGCTCTGCCACAGTGTCCTGCATGAAACCCAGGAGCCCATACACTGCGTACGATAGAGTGGGTTCCCGGGGACAATCACAGCCCCCTAACTCCCCCTGCTAGTGCTGACAGGGTCCATGCCCTAAGCAAAAACCCTGCACCTCACCCATAACCCTAACCCTGAACATAACACCTAACCCTGATGTTATTGTTCACCTTAACACGTAAACCTCACTGTAACCCTAACTTTAACCCCTATCCTAATGTTATTGCATAACACTTACCCTAAGAACAAACCCTATCCCTTAATTCTAAGCCTAACTCCTAGCATAACCGTAACACCTAATCCCTAACCTTAATTCTAAACTGCTAAACATTACCTTCACCCTACAAACAACCCTAACACTAACCCTAACTCTAACCGCTAACCCTAACCCTAACCATTACCCTGATCATAATCCTAACAATTAAACCTAACCCTAATTCTTAACCCTAACACGAACCATTACCATAATGCCTAGACCTAACCCTAACTGTAACCCTAACCCCTAACCCTAACCCTAACCGCTAATGCTAACCCTAACCCCCAACCCTAAACCTAACCCTAACCCTATGCCTTAAACCTATTACTATCCCTAAACCATTACCCTAATCGCAACTGTTAACCCTCACTCTCACCCTTAACTTGGACCGAAACCCTAACCCTTAACCCTAACCTTAACCCTTACTGCTAATCTTAAGCCTTCACCCTTTACCTTAATCCTATCTTGTAAGCCTAACCCTAATGCTGACCCCTAACCCACCTGAACATTAACCCTAAACCTAAATCTAACGCTAGCCCCTTACAAAAACCTAACACCTAACCCCTGACACACTAATCCTAACTTCTAATTCCTAACCACTAAACTTCACTCAAACCTAAACCTCTAACCCCAAACACATAACCCTAACCATAACCCTAATTCTCACACTTCCTTCGTTCTCAGAGTTGACCAAGCCTACAATAGAGCCATGCCACGAGTGAGAAGAGGCTCTGCCTGAGTCCTGCATGTAGGTCTGGGCCCAAGGTACGATGGTGTGGTGTTGAGGCGACCCAGTCTGCACCCTTCCCACCATAGATTAAACAGAGCATGTGCCCTTAAACTAACCACTAAATCTAAGCCCTAATACTAAACCTAAATCCTAACCCTAAACATCGGCCCTTATCCTAACGCCCAACAGTAACACTAAACACTCACCCTAAACTTAACCCGTAACCCGAACCCCTAAATGTAACCCTAACCATGAACCCTAAACCTAACCCTAACCTCTAGCCATAACCATAACACTTAACTCTAAACCTAAACGTTACACGAAGCCTTATTCCTAACCCTAAGCCCAACCCTAACACTTATTCTTGACCCTTACCATTAACCCTCACACTAACCCTTAACCCTAACCCTAATCCTAATCTTTAACCATAAAGCTAACACTGAAGCCTAACCCTGTGCCAAACGATAAAACCAAACCTTAACCCTAACCCTGAAACTTAACCGTAAACATAACTGTAACTGTTAAAAATAACACGAACCTTTAACCCTAACCCCTAACCCTAAGAGCCCACCCTAACACTAATCTTCCTCGCTAAACATTACCATAATCTTACCCCTAAATCTAATTCTCAGACTTCTTGCTATCTCAGAGTTTAGAAAGCTTACAATCCTCCCATGCCATGAGTAAAAGGGGGCTCTGCCACTGTGTCCTGCATGAAACCCAGGAGCCCATACCCAGCGTACGATACAGTGCGTTCCCGGGCACAATCCCATCCCCCTAACCCCCGCCCCCCGCCCAGTGCAGACAGGGCCCGTACGCTAAGTATAAACACTACCCCTAACAGATAACCCTCACCCTGAGTATAACACCTGACCCTGATCCTATTGCTCACCTTAAAACATAAACCTCCCCGTAACCCTAACTTATCCCCTTATCTTAACATTAATGTATAACACCCTGAGAAGAAGCCCCATCCCATAATTCCAATCCTAATCCCCAGCCATAACCATAACACCTCATCCCTAATTCTAAAATGCCAACCCTACCTTCATCCTACCAACAACCCTAACCCTAACCCTAACCTTTAACCCTAAGCCCTCACCCTAACCACTAATCTTCATCACTAAACCGTACCGTAATCCTAACCCTAAATCTAATTCTCAGACTTCTTGCTTTCTCAGAGTTTTGAAAGCCTACAATCCTACTAAGCCATGCATGAAAGCCCGCTCTGCCACAGTGTCCTGCAAGAAACCCAGAGGCCCATACACAGCGTACGATAGAGTGGGTTCCCAGCGACCACAACAGACCCCTAACTTCGATTCCTAGGGCATACAGGGCCCATGCCCTAAACATAAACTCTAGCCCTCACCCATAACCCTAACCCAGAACATAACACCTAACCCTGATACTACTGCTCACCTTAACATGTAAACCTCACCGTAACCCTAACTTTAACCCCATATCGTAACGTTAATGCATGACACCCTGAGAACAAGCCCTGTACTGTAATTCTAACCCTAACTCCTAGCCATAACCATAACACCTAATCCCTAATTCTGAAATGCCAACCCTAACCTTAACCCTACCAACAACACTAACACTAACCCTAACCCCTTACCCTAACCCTATGCCTAAAAATAACCCTAACCGTTGATCCTTAGTCATAACCCCTAACCTTAACCCTAAACCTTAACCCTAATCCCAATCCTAACAATTAAACTTAACCCTAACTCTGAACCCTAACTCTAACCTTTACATTAATGCCTAGAGTTCTAACCCCAACACTGACCTACAGTTACAAGTAACACAAACCCCTAATTATAACCTTAAACCCGAACAATAAACCTAAACCTTAACCCTAACCCCCTAACGATTAACCCTCACCCTAACCCTTAACCCTGACCCTAACCCTAAACCTGAACCCTAACCCTGAACCCTAACCCTAAGCCTAACCCTTAACCCTAACCCTATCCATTAAACTTAACCGCTAACCATAACACTAACCCCAACCCTAAACCTAACCCTGGCCCCCAAACCCAGAATTAACACCGAACCCGTAACACTAACTCTAACCCTAACCACTAGCACCTAACCCTGACTCGAAATTTAACCCCTAACTCGAAACCCCTAACCACAAACCTAACCCTAATTCTCACACTACTTCCATTCCCAGAGTGAAGCAAGCCTACAATACAGACACGCCATGTGTGAGATGAGGCTCCACCTGAGTCCTGCATGTAAGTTTTGTCCCAAGGCCCAGGGAATGATGTTGTGCTTTCATGGTGACTCTGACCGCACCCCTCTCACCTTAGATTAACCAAGTCCTATGCCCTTAAACTGACCGCTAAATCTGAGCTCTACCACCAACCCTAACCACTGACCCTGAACATAAGCCCCGAGCCTAAAGCCCAACACTAACACTAAACCCTTACCCTAAACCTAATCCCTAACCCTAATGCTAACCCCTAAACGTAACCCTAACCGTGAACAGTAAACCTAACCCTAACCTCTAACACAAACCCTAACACATAACTCTAACCCTAAAACTTACCCTAACCCTTAACCCTAAACCTAAACCCTACCATAAGTCTTAACCTTAACCCTAACCGTTAACTCTCACGCTAACCTTTAATCCTAACCCTAATCCTAATCTTCAACCCTAAACCTAACACTTAACCCTAACCCTGTACCAAACACTAACCCCTCATCTTAACCCTAACAGTAAACCTCAACCATAAACCGAACTGTAACCGTTAAACCTAAGAATAACCTTCAATCCTAACCCTAATCCCTAACCCTAAGCCCTCACCCTAACACTAAACTTCATCCTTAACCCTAACCATAATCCTAACCCTAAATCTAATTCTCAGACGTCTTGCTTTCTTAGAGTTTAGAAAGCCTGCAATCCTCCCATGCCATGCGTTAAAGGAGGCTCTACCACTGTGTCCTGTATGAAACCCACGGGCCCATATCCAGAGTACGATACAGTGGGTTCCTGGTGACAATCCCAGCCCCCTAACCTCCCACACCGCCTAATGCAGACAGGGCCCATGCGCTAAGCATAAACAATACCTTTAACAGGTAACCCTAACCCTGAACATAACACCTAACCCTGTTCCTATTTCTCCCCTTAACACGTAAACCTCACCGTGAGCCTAACTGTAACCTCTTATCGTAACGTTAATGCATAACCCATTTCCTGAGAACAACCCCTATCCCATAATTCTAACCCTATCTCCTAGTCATAACTGTAAATCTGATCCCTAACCCTAATTCTAAACTGCTAACCCTAACCGTAACCCTAACTACAACCCTAACACTGACAGTAACCCTTACTTCTAACCCCAACGCTATGCCTAACAAAAGCCCTAACCCTTCACCCTTCACCCTATCCCGTAAGCCTTACCCTAACCCTTAACCCTAATCCTAATCCTAACCATTAAACCTAACCGTAGCTCTTAAAGCTAACCGTAAACCTTACCCTCACGACTAGACCTAACCCTGACACTAACCTAACATCTAACCCTAACCATAACCCCTTAAGCTAACCCTAACCCTGAATCCTAAACCTAACCCTAACACTGAACCCTCACTATATGCCCAACCTTTAAGCCTAATCCTAACCGTTAACCCTCACCCTAACACTTAAACTGGACCATAACACTAAACATTAACCCTAACACTAAACTTTAACCCTAAACCTGAGCCCAACCCTTAACCCTAATCCTATCCTTTTACCCTAAAACTAACCCCTAAACCTAACCCTAACAGTAACCCCAAACCTAACTCTAACCATACCTCTTCATAAAACACTAACTCCTAACCCCTAACCCTAACACTAATCATAAACCCTAATTGCTAACCCTTAACCCTAAGGCTTAAGCTTTACCCTAACCATTAACCCTCACCCTAACCCTTAACACTGACCCTAACATTAACCTTTAACTCTAAGCCTAACCCTTAACCCTAACAGTAAGGGAAACCCTTAACGCTAACCTTATCCCTTAACCCTAAACCTAGCACTACGGCTAAAAATAACCCTAACCTTTGATCCTTAAACCTAACCCCTAAAACTTACTTTAACGCCAAACCCTAACCCTAATCCTAAGCATTAAACCTAACCCTATCTCTTAATCCTAACCCTAGCCCTTACCCTAACGCCTAGATCTAACCCTAAATCTAACCTACAACCTAATCCTAACCTTAAGCCATAATGCTAACTCTAACCCTGAACCCTAAACCTACCCGTAACCCTTAACACTAACCCTATCCGTAACCCTTAACCCTGACCCTAACCATTACCCGCACCCAAACATTTAACCCTGACCCTAACCCTAATCTTTAACGATAACCCTAACACTAAACCCTAACCCTAAGCCCAACACTTAACCCGAATCCTATCCCTTAACCCTAAGCCTAACCCTAACCCCTAACCCTAAACCTAACACTGAACCCAACCCTAAACCTAACCCTAGCTCCTATCCCAACCCTAAGACCTAACCTTTAATGCTAACAGTAACCCTAACTACTAATCCGTAACCCCTAACCCTCCCTCTAACCCTAAACCCCTAACCCCAAACCCGTAACCCTAAACTTAACCCTAATTCTCACACCTCTTCCATTCTCAGCCTTAAGCAAACCTACAATACAGCCATGCCATTCCTGAGATGAGGCTCTGCCTGTGTCCCACATGTAGGTCTGGGCCAAATACAAAGGGTACGATGGTGTCGTGTCACAGCGACCTGTCCACACCCTTCTCACCATAGATTAAACAAGTCCTGTGCCCTTATACTAACAGATAAATCTCAGCCCTAACACTAACACTAACCCCTAACCGTAAACATAAGCTCGGACTGTAACGCCGAACACTAACTCTAAAACCTTACCTTAAACCTGACCACTAACCCTAACACTAACCGCTAAACATAACCCTAACCATGAATCCTAAACCTAACCCTAACCTCTACCCGTAACCACAACAATTAACTCTAACCCTAAAGGTTACATGAAGCCTTATTCCTAACCCTAACCCCACCCTAACCCATAATATTGACCCTTACCATTAACCATCACACTAAACCTTAACCGTGACTCTAATCCTAATCTTTAACCATAAAGCTAACACTGAAGCCTAACCCTGTGCCAAACGCTAGACCCAAACATAAACCCTAACCCTCAAACTGAACCGTAAACCTAACTGTAACTGTTAAAACTAACATTAACCTTTAACCCTAACCCCTAACCCTAAGACGCCACCCTAACACAAATCTTGATCCCTAAACATTACCATAATCCTACCCCTAAATCTAATTCTCAGAGTTCTTGCTTTCTCAGAGTTAAGAAAGCCTACAATCCTCCCATGCCATGAGTAAAAGGGGGCTCTGCCACTGTGTCCTGCATGAAACCCAGGAGCCCATACCCAGCGTATGATAGAGTGGGTTCCCGGGGACAATCCCATCGCTATAATCCCCGCCCGCCGCCAAGTGCATACAGGGCCCGTGCCCTAAGTATAATCAATACCCCTAACTGATAACCCTCACCCTGAACATAACACCTAACCCTGATCCTATTGCTCACCTGAAAACATAAATCTCCCCGTAACCGTAACTTATCCCCTTATCTTAACCTTAATGCATAACACCCTGAGAAGAAGCCCTATCCCATAATTCTAATCCTATCACCTGGTCATAACCGTAACACCTCATCCCTATTTCTAAAATGCCAACCCTAGCTTTCACCCTACCAAAAACCCTAACCCTAACCCAAACCCCTAACCCTAAGCCCTCGCCCTATCACTAGTCTTCATCCCTAAACCGTACCGTAATCCTAACCCTAAATATAATTCTCAGACTTCTTGCTTTCTCAGAGTTTTGAAAGCCTACAATCCTATTAAGCCATGCATGAAAGCCGGCTCTACCACAGTGTCCTGCATGAAACCCAGAGGCCCATACACTGCGTACGATAGAGTGGGTTCCCAGCGACCATCACAGACCCCTAATTTCGCCTTCTAGTGCATACAGGGCCTGTGACCTAAGCATAAACCCTACCCCTCACCCATAACCCTAACCCAGAACATAACAACTATCCCTGATCCTACTGCTCACCTTAACACGTAAACCTCACTGTAACCCTAACTTTAACCCCTTATTTTAACGATAATGCATGACACCCTGAGAACAAGCCCTATACCGTAATTCTAACCCTAACTCCTAGCCATAACCATAACACCTAATCCCTAATTTTTTTTTTTTTTTTTTTTTTGAGACAGAGTCTCACTCTGTTGCCCAGGCTAGAGTGAGTGCCGTGGCGTCAGCCTAGCTCACAGCAACCTCAAACTCCTGAGCTCAAGCGATCCTCCTGTCTCAGCGTCCCGAGTAGCTGGGACTACAGGCATGCGCCACCATGCCCGGCTAATTTTTTCTACATATATTTTTAGCTGTCCATATAATTTCTTTCTATTTTTAGTAGAGGTGGGGTCTCGCTCTTGCTCAGGCTGGTCTCGAACTCCTGAGCTCAAACGATCCGCCCACCTCGGCCTCCCAGAGTGCTAGGATTACAGGCATGAGCCACCGCGCCCGGCCCTAATCCCTAATTCTGAAACGCCAACCCTAACCTTAACCCTACCAACAACTCTAACACTAACCCTAAACCCTTACCCTAACCCTACGCCTAAAAATAACCCTAAGCATTGATCCTTAGTCATAACCCCTAAACTTTAACCCTAACCCTTAACGCTAATCCCAATCCTAACCATTAAACATAACCCTAACTCTTAACGCTAACCGTAACCTTTACCCTAATGCCTAGAGATCTAAACCCAACACTGACCTACAGTTAACACTAACCCTAACACCTAATGCTAACTTTAAACCTGAACCATAAACCTAACCCTTAACCCTTACCCTATCCCAACCCCCTAACCCTAACCCTAACTGTTAAGCCTCACCCTAACCCTTAACCCTGACTCTAACCCTAAACCTTAACCCTAACCCTGAAGCCTAACCCTTAACCCTAACCCTATCCCTTAACCCTGACACCTACAGCTAACACTAACCCCAACCCTAAACCTAACCCTGGCCCCCAAACCCACACTTAACACCTAACCCCTAACACTAACTCTAACCTTAACCACTAATCCCTAGCACCTGACCCTGTCTCGAAACCTAACCCCTAACTTGAAACCCCTAACCCCAACCCTAACCCTAATTCTCACACTACTTCCATTCCCGAGTGAAGCAAGCCTACAATACAGACATGCCATGTGTGAGATGAGGCTCCGCCTGATTCCTGCATGTAGGTCTTGTCCCAGGGCCCAGGGAATGATGTTGTGCTTTCATGATGACTCCGACCGCACCCTTCTCACCGTAGATTAACCAGGTCCTGTGCCCTTAAACTGACCGCTAAATCTAAGCCCTAACACCAACCCTAAACCTTTACCCTGAACTTAATCCCCGAGCCTAAAGCACAACACTAACTCAAAACACTTACCCTTAAACTAATCCCTAACCCTAATGCTAACCACTAAACGTAACCCTAACCATGAACAGTAAACCTAACCCTAACCTCTAACACAAACCCTAACACATAACTCTAACCCTAAAACTAACCCTAACCCTTAACCCTAAACCTAAACCCTAACCCTAACCCTTAACCTTAACCGTTAACTATCATGCTAACCTTTAATCCTAACCCTAATCCTAATCTTCAACCCTAAACCTAACACAACCATAACCCTGTACCAAACCCTAACCCCTCATCTTAACCCTATGCGCAAACCTCAACCCCAAAATGAAATGTAACCGTTAAAACTAACAGTAACCTTAAACCGTAACCCTAATCTGTAAACCTATCCCCTCACCATAACACTACACTTCATCCTGAACCCTAAACATAATCATAACCCTAAATCTAACTCTCAGACTTCTTGCTTTCTTAGAGTTTAGAAAGCCTGCAATCCTCCCATGCCATGTGTGAAAGGAGGCTCTACCACTGTGTCCTGCATGAAACCCACGGGCCCATACCCAGAATCCGATACAGTGGGTTCCCGGTGACAATCCCAGCCCCCTAAACCTCCCCCCAGCTTAATGCGGACAGGGCCCGTGCGCTAAGCATAAACAATACCTTTAACAGATAACCCTAACCCTGAACATGGCACCTAACCCTGTTCCTATTTCTCCCCTTAACACGTAAACCTCACCGTGCGCCTAACTTTAACCTCTTATCCTAACGTTAATGCATAACCCGTTTCCTGAGAACAACCCCTATCCCATAATTCTAACCCTATCTCCTAGTCATCACTGTGACACCTAATCCCTAACCCTAATTCTAAACTGCTAACACTAACCATAACCCTACCTAAAACCCTAACACTGACAGTAACCCTTACTTCTAACCCCAACGCTATGCCTAACAAAAACCCTAACCCTTGACCCTAACCCTTCACCCTAACCCATAAGCCTTACCCTAACCCTTAACCCTAATCCTAATCCTAACCATTAAACCTAACCCTAGCTCTTAAAGCTAACCCTAAACCTTACCCTCACGACTAGACCTAACCCTGACACTAACCTAACACCTAACACTAAACAGAACCCCTAAAGCTAATCCTGAACCCTATCCCTAACCCTAGCAGTAAACTTTAACCCTAAACCTAAGCCCAACCCGTAACCCTAATCCTATCCTTTTACCCTAAAACTAACCCCTAAACCTAACCCCTATACCTCACCCTAACTCTAACCCCAATCCTAATTCTAACCATACCCCTTCATAAAACACTAACTCCTAACCGCTAACCCTAACACTAACCAAAAACCCTAATCACTAATCCCTAACCCTAACGCTTAACCTTTACCCTAACCGTTAACCCTCACCCTAAATCTTAACACTGACCCTAACCTGAACCTTTAACTCTAAGCCTAACCCTTAACCCTACAGTAAGGAAGACCCTTAATGCTAATGGGATCTCTTATCCCTAACCCTAACACTACAGCTAAAAATAACCCTAACCTTGGATCCTTAAACCTAACCCCTAACACTTACTTTAACCCCAAACCCTAACCCTAATACTAAGCATTAAACGTAACCCTATCTCTTAACCCTAACGCTAGCCCTTACACTAACGCCTAGATCTAACCCTAAATCTAACCTACCGCCTAATCTTAACCTTAAGCCCTAATGCTAACTCTAACCCTGAACCCTAAACCTACCGGTAACCCTTAACACTAACCCTATCCGCGAACCTTAACCCTGACCCTAACCATTACCCGCACCCAAGCATTTAACCCTGACCCTAACCCTAATCCTTAATGCTAACCCTAACACTAAACCCTAACCCTAAACCCAACACTTATCCCTAATCCTATCCCTTAACCCTAACCCTAACCCTAATGCTACCCGCTAAACGTAACCCTAACCGTGACCAGTAAACCTAACCCTAACATCTAACACAAACCATAGCACATAACTCTAACCCTAAACCTAACCCTAACCGTAACCCTAAACCATAACTCTTAACCTTAACACTAAGCGTTAACTGTCACGCTAACCTTTAATCCTAACCCTAATCCTAATCTTCAACCCTAAACCTAACAAAACCATAACCCTGTACCAAATCCTAACCCCTCATCTTAACCCTAACCGTAAACCTCAACCCTAAACCAAAGTGTAACCGTTAAACCTAAGAGTAACCTTTAACCCTAACCCTAATTCCTAACCCTAAGCCCTCACCCTAACACTAAACTTCATCCTTAACCCTAACCATAATCCTAACCCTAAATCTAATTCTCAGACTTCTGGCTTTCTTAGAGTTTAGAAAGCCTGCAATCCTCCCATGCCATGCGTGAAAGGAGGCTCTACCACTGTGTCCTGCATGAAACCCACGGGCCCGTACCCAGAGTATGATAGAGTGGGTTCCCGGGTACAATCCCAGCTCCCTAAACTCCCCCGGCCCGACTACTGCAGACAGGGGCCGTGCGCTAAGCATAAACAATACCTTTAACAGATAACCCTAACCCTGAACATAACACCCAACCCTGTTCCTATTTCTCCCCTTAACACGTAAACCTCACCGTGCGCCTAACTTTAACCTCTTATCCTAACGTTAATGCATAACCCGTTTCCTGAGAACAACCCCTATCCCATAATTCTAACCCTATCTCCTAGTCATCACTGTGACACCTAATCCCTAACCCTAATTCTAAACCACTAACCCTAACCGTAACCCTACCTACAACCCTAACACTGACAGTAACCCTTACTTCTAACCCCAACGCTATGCCTAACAAAAACCCTAACCCTTGACCCTAACCCTTCACCCTAACCCCTAAGGCTTACCCTATCCCTTAACCCTAATCCTAATCCTAACCATTAAACCTAACCCTAGCTCTTAAAGCTAACCCTAAACCTTACCCTCACGACTAGACCTAACCCTGACACTAACCTAACACCTAACCCTCACCAGAACCCCTAAAGCTAACCCTGAACCCTATCCCTAACCCTAGCAGTAAACTTTAAGCCTAAACCTAAGCCCAACCCGTAACCCTAATCCTATCCTTTTACCCTAAAACTAACCCCTAAACCTAACCCCTATACCTCACCCTAACTCTAACCCCAATCCTAATTCTAACCATACCCCTTCATAAAACACTAACTCCTAACCGCTAACCCTAACACTAACCAAAAACCCTAATCACTAATCCCTAACCCTAACGCTTAAACTTTACCCTAACTGTTAACCCTCACCCTAAATCTTAACACTGACCCTAACCTTAACATTTCACTCTAAGCCTAACCCTTAACCCTACAGTAAGGAAGACGCTTAATGCTAATGGGATCCCTTATCCCTAATCCTAACACTACAGCTAAAAATAACCCTAAACTTTGATCCTTAAACATAACCCCTAACACTTACCTTAACCCCAAACCCTAAGCCTAAACCTAAGCATTAAACCTAACCCTATCTCTTAACCCTAACGCTAGCCCTACCCTAACGCGTAGATCTAACCCTAAATCTAACCTACCGCCTAATCCTAACCTTAAGCCCTAATGCTAACTCTAACCCTGAACCCTAAACCTACCTGTAACCCTTAACACTAACCCTATCCGTGAACCTTAACCCTGACCCTAACCATTACCCGCACCCAAGCATTTAACCCTGACCCTACCCCTAGTCCTTAATGATAACCGTAACACTAAACCCTAACCTTAAGCCCAACACTTAACCCTAATCCTATCCCTTAACCCTAACCCTAACCCTAACCCTAATGCTTACCCCTAAACGTAACCCTAACCGTGACCAGTAAACCTAACCCTAACCTCTAACAGAAACCATAGCACATAACTCTAACCCTAACACTAACCCTAACCCTAACGCTAAACCCTAACTCTTAACCTTAACCCTAAGCGTTAAATCTCACACTAACCTTTAATCCTAACCCTAATCCTAAT